>NW_011628174.1:13240-14665 GCF_000512975.1 Sesamum indicum
GGGTATGCTAGGCTTCATTGCATGCGATGTGTTTACCTAATGCTTTAAATATTTGATATTTATGCATGCAAAGCTATTCTTTGATTAGGTCTCGATCAAACAACTCAATATTTACTCTCACTTGGTTGGACCAAGTTAAAGTTTTAGGACCCAAAATGGACTTGCACCAAAATTATTTGATCTGTCCAACATTTCCATCCACAATAATGTGGTGAGGAAGCTACCACTACCTAAGTGTGCTCTCACAAGTCGTTGCACATTTGGACTAGAGTTAAGCTGCAACATTATTGTGAACAAAGGAACACGGTCACTGTTTTTCTGTCTCACGAGCCGTGGGGGGTGACAGTTGAGGTGTGACTTGATTGATGGGTTGAAACTAACACGAATTAAAATATTATGCCCGTAAATGGACTTGGATCAAAATGGCATTTCGATCTGTCCAATCCATCCATAGCAATATCATGAAGAAGCTACCACTATCCAAATGTGGTCTCATAAGTCGTGACACATTTGGAATATAAGGCAAGCTGTATTATTATTATGAACAAAGGATTACGCTGGTTGTTTCCCTATCTCACGAGTCGTAGGGGTCGGTAATTAAGGTATGATTTGGTTGATGGGTTGGGTTTAACACAGAATAACATGATACGCTTGGAGTCCTCAGGATCATGTAAAGAGGTGAGGAAAATATCTTAGGAATCTCATAGAATTAGAATGGCCTCGGTTGCCTCAAACAAGGCTTTTTCCATGTGAATTATAAAAGCGGGGCATGGTGAATTGTTCTTGTGGATCCCAAGGCCACTACGAAAGGATTTTTTGAAACTCACTTGAGAGTGTTGGGATTTTGTAGAAATAGTGGGAGAAGTTAACGACTAAAAGACTGAATCTTTACTCAAACTCAACATTGCTATAATCTACTTATTTTCTACTCTGTATTTAGAATGCATATCTTAGATACCATTTTCCATTTTCTTTATTTTTGAGATTTATTTAATGGAATACAATCGATTAAAGTTGAATGTGAAAATCGAAGGATTATCCTCGATTTCTGAACCTAGGCATATGTCATTGAAATAACCACGGCCCTCCTTCAATGACATCTTCCATAGCTGCGACTGATTTGAATTGTAAGAAAAAGAAACCATTATTTGTACCCGTGACCTCCTTCAAGTCCGGCCATACTGACATTGCAAATTCCTTCAGATGGTAAAAGTACGGTCTTTTCCCAAGGAAGTATCCGACAGCGGTGGCTCTCCATCGTTTAGACCCATTGCGTATAATATCCAATGTTGGGCGCACTATTACCTCCCCGTTTTGCATTGTTGGAGCCACATAGGATAGGGTCTTGCGAGTGGAGTTATGGAATGCATGAGCTATTTTGTCATTGATAATCGTGTCCGAACATGCATGTAACGGAATATTTCC
>NW_011628174.1:14721-19355 GCF_000512975.1 Sesamum indicum
GAGTGACATCATCTATGACATCAACAGCTGATGTTGTCATGCCTGCATCAGCAGTGATGCCATCTGTAGTGATCTCAGCAGTGATGTCATCTGAAGTGATGTCAGTAGTGATGTCATCAGAGGTCATCCTAGCATCATCAGTGATGTCACCTTCCACGTCATCCGCCATAGCAGCTGCCAACTCACCATCCCCGTCACCAGCAATGGCCACGTCAGCCAGATGTGGAACTCGCCGTTCACCCGTCGCCGGCAAAACAGTCGCGTTTCCGGCGGAAATCCCAATCGCCGATGACTGTTTTTCTGAATCAGATGATATGAATGCATTTTCCGATTCCCCGCTGTTCATTCCCGACGGCAGAAGGCATCTCAATGCCGGACGTAGCTTGCTAACTCGTGACGGCGCTCCTCTACTCTCAACGAACGAACGTAGCAACGGTATGCTTCGGAATCTCTCCTTCCATCTATCTTTCAGATCTCTAAGCGCTGCAATGGTTTTCTCATTGCCGTTGTCAATGACCACGTTCGCCAATCGCAAGAACTCTTCAAGGTTGAAAGGCTCAAACCTTCGTCCGCCATTTATGGAAGATGGAGCTTCACCAAACCCTAACGATGACGCCTGTATTGTTGCTTCTTTTCTCAACAGTCCTTCATCTCCAACCTCTGCAAAGCCGGTAGTATTTGCATCGGTCGTCAAAGATACCGGCGACGTTACATATTCGTCCGGCGACTTTTCGTTTTCTGCGTAAACTCGTCCCTGCGGCTGTTCGGTTTCATCAACCGCTTGTGGTTCCAATGGCGCAGCATACCCAAGCAAATTCGGCGCCGAAGCAGCCTCCTTTTCCGTGTCCAATGGCGCATCAATTCCGAGCAATTGCGGCGTCGAAACGGCCGCTTTTTCCACGTTCGAGGAAGCGGCAAACCCTAGTAGTTGCGGCGCTGAAACAGCCGCTTTCTCCATCTCCAAGCGTCCTCTTTTCCCATGCGCAATTAATGTTGATGTCTCCCCAATCATCGGTTCCGATTTGTTCGCCTGAAAGTTTGATGTCTCCCCAATCATCGGTTCCGATTTGTTCGCCTGAAAGTCGCCGGTGAAAGGCGCGGTTTGAACTGAAGCGGCCGCTTTTACCACGTCCGAGGGCACGGCAAACCCTAGTAATTGCGGCGCCGTAACAGCCGCTTTCTCCATCTCCAAGCCTCCTCTTTTCCCATGCGCAATTAATGTTGATGTCTCCCCAATCGTCGGTTCCGATTCGCTCGCCTGAAAGTCGCCGGTGAAAGGCGCGGTTTGAACTAAAAGCCGCGTGGTTTTTCCAGATTTTCTACGGTAGCTATCCTCGCCATCGCCGGTCACCAATTGTTGGCCTCCCACTTTTTCGACATCCCCATCACTGGCCGAAGCGTCGCCGTCGTCCTCCTCGTCTCCGGCGGCCATGTGCATGGATAGTGTATTAGTGCGTGTTTGATATGGTGTGCTAGTGTGTGTTTTAGAGAGAATATTTTTAGAGAGAGAATTTTTGTGGTCCATTTTTTTGTGTTCTCTTACTTTGGAGAGTTATACACTTGTTTTAGCTTTTGTGAAACCTTTGCTTTGTCAATCTAGTCTATTAGATTGGTGATTCAAATTCACATAGCCTCCAATTCGTGCTCGACCCAAGTGTGTCGTTGTGTGGATTGGTTTACTCGTGCTCGTGGTTGGTTGAATGTTCTAAGTAGTAGGTCACGTTCATATAACATGGTTGACTATTTACATTCCTCAGGTCACGAACCACTTTATCCATTTCTAGCCTACGCCGTAAAGATCGGGCCACCCATGGTCAATACCATATCATGTGGTATCAGAGCCTAAGTTGATACGGTAGGCTTTCTTTATTTCATTTGATTTTCCTTGAATCTTTTATCTACCACCACAATCTTCCATACCTCCCCCCTGTTGTTATATTTAAAAAAAAACAAAAGAAAAACAGCAAAAAGAAAAGCTCAAAAAAAAAAAAGGAGAGCAGCAAAAAAAAAAAATAGAAACAAAAAAAAAAATCGTTCATCACTTTACTTTGCTATTATCTTTGTAAGCCAATTGGTCTTCATTTCCCCAGTTATACCGAACTTCTTTAGACCTTTCTCTAGCTACGGGTGAGTGTGAAGCGTCCACATACGCATACTTGGTTGAGAAAAGAATTGGCATTACATAGCTCAAGTAGGCGAGATGAGCTATACATACAACTAGAACACTGTTGCCGACTCGTACTAGCCAAAGCAACAAAATTGGAGCAGATTATGCTACAACAACGTGCGAAGATGCAGTGGATGAAGGGCGGTGATCAGTGCTCCCGAGTGTTCTTTTGGAAGATTGCCCAACGAAGATCATCAAGAAGGATCTTCCAGATCAACGATGACCAGGGATCCACTCACACTGATCCAGAAGAAGTTATTAATGAGTTTGTCACATATTACCAAAGCCTGCTAGGGGGAGACAGACGACGAACAGCTATTGACATTCGATTTCTCAGACCGTGGGCCAGGCACATTTTGAGTAATGAGGAATCTACCGCTTTACTGTTACCGTTCACACCAGCAGATGTTAAACAGGCAGTTTTTGACATTGATGAGGATGTCAAGCACATTTGTGCCGGGACGCAGCATTGGAGATAACATCATGTTAGCACAGGAAATCTTTACGGGATACAACCAGTCTCGTCTACCACCTAGATGTGCTCTAAAAGTTGACATCCGGAAGGCATATGACACAGTGGATTAGGATTTCTTGACAGCAGTTATGGAGATGTTTGGATTTCCTATTACTTTTGTGAAGTGGATTGAGGAGTGTGTGACAACGCCTTCATTTTCTGTTGGACTAAATGGAAAGCCCCATGGATTCTTTCGAGGAGCCAGAGGACTTCGGCAAGGTGACCCTTTATCACCCTACCTATTTGTGCTTGTGATGGAAGTCCTACACTTGGGCTTCCTGCAGTTGATTGATCAGGAGGAGATATTTTCCTATCATTGGAAATGCGAGGCAGCCAGGATCTTTCAGTTGGGGTTTGCTGATGATGTGATATTATTTTGCCGTGTTGATATGAACTCTCTAAGAATCTTTAAAACAGGACTGGATCGTTTTGCCGAATGGTCGGGTCTTAGACTGAACGTGCAGAAAAGCCACTTGATTATCTCACGCTCAGCGCAAGCATTGCTTGAGGAGATGTTGGCTCTACTCAGATTTCAGGAAGGGGCTCTTCCAATGAGGTATCTGGGATTACCTCTTATATCGTCTCGACTAACTATTGCAGATTGCTGTCCACTACTACTGAAGATTGACAAACGGATTGCTGGATGGGAAGGTACCACTATATCTTATGCTGGTAGAGTACAAATTATTAAATCTATACTTATAGCACTGAGTCTTTATTGGGCATCGGCATTTATATTACCGAAGAAAGTCATTAATGAAATTGAGAAAAGGTTACGAACTTTCTTGTGGAAGGGAACGACGAACAGCTGCTATGCCAAGGTTGCGTGGAAAGATATATGCAGACCAAAGGAGGAGGGAGGACTTGGATTCAAGAATATCAGTACCTTGAACCGTGCATTGATGACAAAAAAACTGTGTGATGTCATTAGATGCGACAGGACATCGATTTGGGTTGAATGGCTGTACCAGGGACGTCTACAACACACCTCTCTATATGGAGGATTACGGACCATGGCGGCTCATGGGGATGGAGGAAAATCCTTCGATTACGGATGTCCCTCCGAACCATGGTAGACTACCGGATTGGAGATGGGAGGAATTTCTTCTTGTGGCAGGATCCGTGGCATCACCTTGGCCCTCTTTGTGACTCCTTCCCACGAGGACCGAGACTACTTGGACTAGATGAGTCATCCAGACTTAGCACGGTGATTCATGAAGGAGGATGGCAGTGGCCCCTTATCACAGATCTTGAGTGTTTGGAGATCACACATGTGCTACCCACTATTTTTGGAGGGGAAGACCGTATAATATGGAGATTTGAAAATGGTCGACCAACAGTACAGGCTATTTATGAGTTACTTGACCCACCAGGACCGAAAGTAGGTTGGTCTTCCCTACTTTCGGGATCACTTAAAATTCCACGTCACATCTTTATTCTATGGCTTGCCATCCAAGGAAAGTTGGCTACGGCAGATAAACCATGGCTTGCTCACCTTGGCACATGTATCCTATGCAATGAAGGAATGACAGAGACACATGCACATTTATTCTTCCAATGCAGATTTAGTCGAAGATGCCTCACAGAAATTCGAAGAACGATACGATTCCTATGGCCCAATAGAGAGTGGAAAGATGACATTACATGGGCTTCACAGAAATGGAGGGGTAAACACATCATCAACATGTCTTATAGAGCATTACTTGCCGCATGTGTATACTACATTTGGAAGGAAAGAAACCTGAGACAATTCGATCACACCGAGAGGACGCCTACTACCATAGCATTACTGATCACTGAGGACATTAGACAGCGAATCCATAGCATCCCACTATCTAGATCAGTCAATACACGTGCTTTATTTCAATTATGGCGAATCCCTTGGCCTGTCGAGTGATAAACCATTTGGGGACCATATTGTTATACTGTACCAATTTTACTTAATGAAACTTA
>NW_011628174.1:20008-25256 GCF_000512975.1 Sesamum indicum
ATCTTTTCATGCCACAACTACTCGGAGAGTAAAAAGGTAAAACTCGCAGCCCTTGAGTTTACTGATTATGCTCTTGTTTGGTGGGATCAAATGCAAAAGGAACGGGTTAGGAATGGTGAACGTCCCATCACAACATGGGAAGAGATGAGAGCAACCATGAGGAGAAGGTTCGTTCCATCCTATTATCGTCGTGAGCTTCACAACCATCTCCAACGTCTTACTCAAGGTTCTAAAAGTGTTGATGAGTACTACAAGGAGATGGAGATTGCCATGATTCGAACTAACATTATAGAGGACAATGAAGCAACTATGGCTCGTTTCTTGCATGGGCTCAATCGGGAAATCGCCGATGTTGTGGAGATGCACCACTATGTAGAACTTGAAGAGATGGTACACCAAGCCATCAAGGTGGAACAACAACTCAAGCGAAGAGGACATTTGAGGAAGACTTCTAACTCGTCGGCATTCGGTCCATGGAAGAACAACCCCAAGAAAGACACCCCTACTACATCAAGATTCAAGCAGGCAGATCCTAAACATGATGAAAAAGTTGCTACCAAAAAGGTACAGCCTGAACCCAATTCTTCAAGAAATCATGATATAAAGTGTTTCAAATGCCAAGGAAAAGGACACATAGCAAGTGAGTGTCCTAACCGACATACAATGATCTTCAACAATCATGGAGAGTTGGAAACCGAGGAAGAAATAACCGACAAAGAGGAATCATCAAAAGAAGATGGTGATGGAGAGTATGCCGATGAAGGAGAATTGCTTGTTACTAGAAGAACCCTTAGTGCCCAGATGTTGGAGGAAGATAATTGCCAAAGAGAAAACTTGTTCCATACACGCTGTCAAGTTCATGGAAAGGTATGTAGTATGATTATTGATGGTGGAAGTTGTTGCAATGTGGCAAGTACTGAATTGGTTCAAAAATTAAGTCTACCTACTTTCAAGCACCACCGCCCGTACAAGCTTCAATGGTTGAATGAGTGTGGAGAGCTGAAGGTGACCAAGCAAGTAAAGGTATTTTTTTCAATTGGAAGATATAAGGATGAGGTTTTATGTGATGTTGTACCAATGAAAGCATGCCACATACTGTTGGGAAGACCATGGCAGTTTGATAGGCATGTAACACATGATGGATTCCAAAATCGTTACTCGTTTGTGCTTCGAGAAGAATTAATAACTCTCAATCCGATGACACCAAAACAAATTTTGCAAGATCAAATCTTGAGAGAAAAGAAAAGAGAGTGTGAGAAAAGGAAAGAGAAAGGAAAAGAAGAAAGTGAAAATGAGAGTGAAAAAAGAATGAAAGATTCAAAAGAGGGAGAAAAAGAGAGCAAAGTTGCGAGAAGAAAGAAAAAGGAGAGGGAAAAAGAAGAGAAAGAGAGTTTACTAGTTGCTAGGAAGAGTGAAATCAAGGAAGCTTTGTTTTCTCGACAAAACCTCATAGTACTTGTGTACAAAGAGGCTATGTTGAATTCTAACGACCTAACCTCTTCTTTGCCTAGTGTTGTTACATCTCTTTTGCAGGATTATGAAGATGTCTTTCCGGATGAGATGCCACCAGGTTTGCCACCCATTCGAGGGATAGAACATCAAATTGACTTCATTCCGGGAGCATCCTTGCCAAACCGCCCAGCATACCGTACCAATCCCGAAGAAACCAAAGAGATTCAAAGGCAAATCCAAGAATGGATGGCCAAAGGTTATGTGAAGGAGAGCCTTAGTCCTTGTGCAGTTCCGGTGTTGCTCGTACCTAAGAAGGATGGCACATGGCGAATGTGTGTCGATTGTCGAGCCATTAACAACATAACGATAAGATACCGCCACCCTATTCCTAGGATAGACGATATGCTTGATGAGTTAAATGGTTCAACTATCTTTTCTAAAATTGATTTAAAAAGTGGTTATCATCAAATTAGAATAAAAGAAGGAGATGAGTGGAAAACCGCTTTCAAAAAAAAGCATGGGCTTTATGAGTGGTTAGTTATGACATTTGGACTTAGTAATGCACCTAGTACATGTATGAGATTGATGAATCATGTTTTGCGTGCATTTATAGGCAAATTTGTGGTTGTGTACTTTGATGACATCCTTGTTTATAGTAGGACTTTGGAAGAGCATGTAACACATTTAAAACAAGTCCTAGAGGTTCTAAGAAAGGAAAGGTTGTTTGGAAACTTGAAAAAGTGTAACTTTTGCACTAACAAAGTTATTTTCCTTGGTTTTGTTGTAAGTAGTGAAGGAAACACAGTTGACGAAGAAAAGGTCAAAGCTATTCAAGATTGGCCAACCCCCACCACTATTGGAGAAGTGAGGAGCTTTCACGGCCTTGCAAGCTTTTATAGGCGATTTGTGAAGGACTTTAGCACCATGGCAGCCCCATTGAACGAGTTAACCAAGAAAAATGTTCCATTCAAGTGGGGAAACGCACAAGAGAAAGCCTTTCAAGCTATAAAAGAGAAGCTTACCCATGCACCTTTGCTAGCCCTTCCCGACTTTGGTAAGACTTTTGAAATTGAATGTGATGCAAGTGGGATTGGCATAGGAGGAGTTCTTATGCAAGGAGGTAGGCCGGTTGCATATTTCAGTGAGAAATTAAGTGGGCCAACACTGAACTACCCTACATATGACAAGGAGCTTTATGCATTGATTAGAGTATTGGAAACTTGGCAACATTATTTGTGGCCAAAAGAGTTTGTAATACATTTTGATCATGAAGCACTCAAGTATATTAAGAGTCAAAGCAAGCATAGCCGTCGACATGCAAAGTGGGTAGAGTTTATTGAGTCATTTCCATATGTGATCAAGCACAAGAAAGGTAAGGAGAACATTGTTGCTGATGCACTTTCAAGAAGGTATGTTTTACTTTCAATAATGGATGCTAAAATTCTTGGTTTTGAGCTCATCAAAGACTTGTATGCTAATGATGTTGATTTTGGTAAAGTGTTTGGAAATTGCAGCCCTAGCATTGGATGGGACAAATTCTATTTGCATGATGGATTTTTATTTTGAGCCAACCAGCTTTGTGTTCCTAATTGTTCTATTCGTTCATTATTGTTAAAGGAAGCACATTCTGGGGGTTTGATGGGTCACTTTGGTATTTCTAAAACTTTGGGAGTCTTGAGCGAACACTTTTATTGGGCAAAGATGCGTAGAGATGTTGAAAAGTTTGTGGGAAAATGCATAGTTTGTCATAAGGCAAAGTCAAAGCTTAATCCCCATGGATTGTACATGCCCCTCCCCTCCCTATTTGTACCTTGGGAAGATATTTCAATGGACTTTGTTTTGGGATTACCTAGGTCTAAGAGGGGGAGAGATTCTATTTTTGTTGTTGTAGGCAGGTTTTCCAAAATGGCACACTTTATAGCATGCCATAAAGTTGATGATGCCTCTAATATTGCTAATCTTTTCTTTCAGGAAATTGTGAGACTTCATGGTATACCAAGGACTATAGTGTCCGATCGAGATGCCAAGTTCCTTAGCTACTTTTGAAAAACTTTGTGGGGCAAGCTTGGAACTAAGTTGCTTTTCTCTACTGCTTGCCATCCACAAACCGATGGGCAAACTGAGGTGGTCAATAGGACACTTTCGACATTGTTGAGAACAATTGTGAAAAAGAACTTAAGGAGTTGGGAAGAGTGTCTACCGCATGTCGAGTTTGCTTACAATAGGGCTATCCACTCCACTACTAAGTTTTCACCCTTTCAGATTGTTTATGGTTTTAATCCTCTTGCACCTATTGATTTAATTCCCTTGCCTTTGCAGGAGAGAGTAAATATGGATGGAAAGAAACGTGCTGAATTTGTCAAGCAAATCCATGAAAAGGTCAAAAGTAATATTGAGAGAATGACTCAACAGTACATGAACCGAGCGAACAAGGGAAGGAAACGAGTTATCTTTGAACCGGGAGACTTAGTATGGTTGCATCTTACAAAAGAGAGGTTTCCGGACAAAAGGAAGTCCAATGCCAAGAGGGGATGGACCATTCCGAGTCCTTGAAAGAATTAATGACAATTCTTACAAACTTGATTTACCTGGTCAGTATGGAGTAAGTGCTACTTTTAATGTTTCTGATCTTTCTCCTTTTTATGATGCAGATAATGAAGAGTCGAGGACGACTCCTTTTCAAGAAGGGGAGGATGATAGGAATATCAAGGGCGTCCAACAAGCAAAAGAAATTCAAGATCCAATGGACCAAGATTTAACCATTGGAAGTGGGCCAATGACAAGAGAAAGGTTGAAGAGAATGCAAGAAGTAATTCAAGCCCAATCCAACTTAGTCCTTGCTAATGGGATCAAGTCACAATCGGAGGCCCAACATGTGAGCTTAATTTCATTAATTCAAGCCCAAGGAAGCCCACAATAGGAGCCCAACTCGTCCAAGTGCAGCCATGTGGTCAAAAGAGACCTTTCAACTACATTCAAAGTGCATTTATACACCAATTCTCGGATTCACATGGTCATGCATGGGTTTTACTCGGTTATGACCAAGAATGCATAGTTTTTAGTTATTTTTGACCAAGTATTGAATGTACGTCCACCAAGGAGTCACTTGGGGATATGAAAGGTTAATTTGGAAGTGTTTTAGGCCTATAAAAGGCACATACCAACCATGCATGTGGGATACGATCGAAATATTCAAGAATTGATCTAGTTTATAAAATATTGAGTTTCTCTTACTTTGGAGAGTTATACACTTGTTTTAGCTTTTGTGAAACCTTTGCTTTGTCAATCTAGTCTATTAGATTGGTGATTCAAATTCACATAGCCTCCAATTCGTGCTCGACCCAAGTGTGTCGTTGTGTGGATTGGTTTACTCGTGCTCGTGGTTGGTTGAATGTTCTAAGTAGTAGGTCACGTTCATATAACGTGGTTGACTATTTACATTCCTCAGGTCACGAACCACTTTATCCATTTCTAGCCTACGCCGTAAAGATCGGGCCACCCATGGTCAATACCATATCATGTGGTATCAGAGCCTAAGTTGATACGGTAGGCTTTCTTTATTTCATTTGATTTACCTTGAATCTTTTATCTACCACCACAATCTTCCGTACCTCCCCCCTATTGTTATATTTAAAAAAACAAAAAAAAAAAAAAAAAAAAAAAAAAAAAAAAAAAAAAAAAAAAAAAAAAAAAAAAAAAAAAAAAAAAAAAAAAAAAAAAAAAAAAAAAAAAAAAAAAACCCAAAAAAAAAAAAAAGGAGGGCAACAAAAAAAAAATATAGAAACAAAAAAAAAAA
>NW_011628174.1:25435-32786 GCF_000512975.1 Sesamum indicum
CCCAAAAAAATTTCATGGAATTCTGAGAACGTTCCAAATTTAACTGTTTTGCACGGTTTTATTAAAGCAAGTTTGTTTCCCTTTTATACTATTTTGTAGTTATTATTACGTTTAACAAATTTACTACACAAATGCATGGGTTTAAACCAACATTTGGGTCAAGTTTCATGGAATTCTCAAAATGTACAAAATTTGGCTGTTTTGCACGGTTTTATTAAAGCCAGTTTGTTTCCCTTTTCCACTAATTTCTAGTTATTATTATGCTTAGTAAATTTACCACACAAAAGAATAGGTCTAGACCTACGTTTGGGTCAAGTTTTATGAAATTCTGAGAACGATCAAAATTTAGCAGTTTGTCACGGTTATTTCAACGCAAGTTTATTCTCCTTTTCTACTAATTTGTAGTTATTATTACGCTTAGCAAATTTACCACCCAAAAAAATGGGTCTAGACCTACGTTTGGGTCAAGTTTCGTGGAATTCTGAGAACGTTCAAAATTTAGCTGTTTGTCACGGTTTTATTAAAACAAGTTTGTTTCCCTTTTCGACTAACTTGTAGTTATTATTAGGTTTAGCAAATTTACCACACAAAACAATTGGTCTAGACCAACGTTTGGGTCAAGTTTCATGGAATTTTTTTTGGGTAAATGTAATTTTCAATAAGATAAAAAAAATACAGTACAACAAACTGGCAATCAGTTGCTTTCTCCATCGACAGGCCAAGGGATACGCAAAAGTCTATACAAAGCTCGTGTACTGACCGAGGTAGCTAATGTGATACTAAGAATCCGCTGCCTGACGTCATCAACTATCAATTTAGCTATGATGTTTGGTGTCCTTTCAACGTGCTCGAATCGTCTCAAGTTCCTTTCTCTCCAAATGTGGTAAACACATGATGCTAGTAGTGCTCGATAAGCAATGTTAATGATGTGCTTTCCCCTCCATCTCCATGAAGCCCACTCAATATCTCTTGTCCAGTCTGTATTGGGCCAATGGAATCCTAACACCTTCCGGATTGTTGTGAGACACTGTCGACTAAATTTAAGTGGGCGTGTGTTTCTAGTGCCCCCTCATTACACAAAATGCATGTGCCAAGATGAGATAGCCATGTTTTGTCTGTCGTGGGTAGCTTGCCAAGGATGGCAAGCCATAAGATGAATAAGTGACGAGGAATCTTAAGAGAGCCCGAAAGTAGTGAAGACCAGCCTACCTTCGGCCTAGGGGGATCGAACAACCTGTAAAGAGGCTGAATTGTGGGTTGTCCCTAATCAAATCTCCATACTACCCGGTCATCTCCTCCGCGGATTGCCGGTAGTGTGTGTGTGATCTCCAAGCACTCGAAATCTGTGATCATTGGCCACTGCCATTCTCCTCCACTAATCGCCGTGCTGAGTTTTGCTGATTTGTCAAGTCTGAGTAGCCTCGCCCCCTGTGGAAATGTCTCTATAAGAGGACCAAGAGAATGCCAAGGGTCCTGCCATAGGTGAAATCGTCTCCCATCACCGATCTGATAGTCCACCATAGGGCGGAGAAAAGCCCGTAGTTGTAAGATTTTCCTCCAGCCCCAAGAACCTCCGTGTTCTTAGATCGTCCATATACAGGTGTCACGTAACCGGCCTTGCTATAGCCACTCAACCTAAATAGAAGTCTTATCACATCGAATGATATCACAAAGTTTCTTTTTTTTTTTTTTGGTAAATGTAATTTGCATTAAGATAATAAAGTTACAGTACAACAGTCAATTGGTTTATCCTCGACAGGCCAAGGGATACGCCAAAGTCTATACAAAGCTCGTGTACTGACGGAGGTAGCTAATGTGATACTAAGAATCCGCTGCCTGACGTCATCAACTATCAATTTAGCTATGATGTTTGGTGTCCTTTCAACGTGCTCGAATTGTCTCAAGTTCCTTTCTCTCCAAATGTGGTAAAATTAATAATATGCTTCCCTCTCCATTTTCTTGTTGCCCATTCGACGTCCCTTCCCCATTCCCGGTTGGGCCAAGGGACTCGAATAATCCGTCGAACAGCTGCAAGGCATAATCTACTGAATCAGCATCGGAAGAAGAGGTGGCTATGCGTCTCCAATGCCTCCTCGTTACAAAGAATACACCCACCAAGGTGTGTGAGCCATGGTCTTTCCGTTGTCGGTAACTTTTCCTGGATAGCCATCCCTAAGATAAATGAATGGCGTGGAATCTTCAAAGGTCCCGAAAGTAGTGAAGTCCAGCCCACTTTCGGTTCAGGCGGGCAGAAAAGTCGGCAAAGTGCTTGGGTAGTGGGTTGCCCCTCAGGAAATCGCCAAATGATTCTATCATCACCTCCATGAATCTGGGGTAGTGTATATGTGATTTGAAGGCATTCCAGATCCGTGATAAGGGGGCCAGTACCATTGGCCTCCGTCAATGACCGAAGAAAGTTTAGTGGAGTCTTCAAGTCCAAGTAAGCTCGGTCCGCGTGGAAATCTAGGAAGCAGGGGTCCAAGTTGATGCCATGGATCCTTCCACAGATAGAAGCTTCTCCCATCTCCAATATGAAGCTCCACCATTGGTTGTATAGATCTGCGCAGATGAAGCATTTTTCTCCAACCCCAAAGTTTCTTGGTCATTAAGGCGCGATTCAAAAAAATTCTCTCCCTACTACACACACTACTACACCACCAATAACACACACTATTGTCTTCCCCATGAAAACTCCGACCGGCGATGGAGGAGAAGCGCCGGCCGGCGACGACTATGGTGGAGAGGACGCCGACAGCCGTCCGGTGGCCGGGGATGGAGGGGAGGAAGATGAACAGTTGCTGCACGAAGAAGAACTCGCCATGGAAGAAGAAGAGCCGGCCTCCTCTGATCCGGCGACTGAAGGTGTCTCCCATGGCAGCCCAACGTCTGTGGAGGGGGAAGGAACGGCGGTGACGAGAAATGGTGAAGAAATGGGCGGTGAACAGCCGGATCTGGAACTGAGGTCTCGCGCCGTCAACAATGGCGGAAATGGGTCTTCGTCTCCACGCGACTTCAACTTGGACGAGTTCCTCACTCTCGCACACAAGGTAATCGACCATGGCGACTCACAGGCAATGGATGCTCTGAACGAACTGAAACGACGATGGGAGGCTCGATTTGGGATTGAGAAGTCGCGGTTGCCGGCGGAAAGCTTGAATGTTGACGAACACCCGTTTGCTCGCGAGCTGAAACAGGTATGCCGGAGACGTACAACACAGGCGACGACGATACTAGGAACCGGAATGGCAGCGACACTTCAGCGTCGACCGGCTGTGCGTGGGAGAATAATCACACCTTCTCCGCCAGCGGCTTTGCACAGCAACAAAGCAAACCAAAACTCGGCGGCGGCTTTGAGTAACGCGAACCAGACCTCGCCGGCGGTTTTGCACAGCAGCAACGCGAACCAGACTTCGCCGGTGGCTTTGCACAGCAGCAACGAGAACCAGATCTCGCCGGCGATCGTTGGAATTCCGACGAAGGATGACGTGCGCAATGTTGCTGACATGGACGCCTCGGTGGACAACGTTGGAGCTGATGTGGCGGGGAATGTGAGTGACATGGAGGCTTGCTTGGAACATACTGCTGACATCAGCCCTAGTAGGGCTGACATCATCGCTGCTGCTAGGGCTGATATCATCACTGATGCTAGGGCTGACATCATCGCTGCTGCTAGGCCTGACATCATCGCTGCAGCTAGGGCTGACATCATCACTGCTGCTAGGGCTGACAACATCGCTGCTCCTAGGGCTGATGACACAGGTGCATCTAGGGCTGATGTCAGCAATTACACTATCAAATCTAGGGCTGACATCATCGATGATACAAGGAAAGCTAGGGCTGACATCAGCGCGGACACATGCAAAAATAGGGCTGATGTCAGCAATTCTGTGGAAAGAAATAAAGCTATGCATGATGCTCCTCATCCAACGGGGCTGTACGTTGGAAACATCCCGTTGCACGCATACCCGGATACAATTATCGACGACAAAATAGCGCATGCATTTAATCATTCGACCCGGAAAACCTTATCATTCATTGCCCCAACAATGCAGAACGGGTTGTCGTTTTCTTTAGATGTGGTACGTAATGGGTCTAAACGTTGGAAATCTACTGCAGTTGGCTATTTCTTGGGCAAACGGCCATATTATCATCACCTTAAGGAGTTTGCACATTCGGTCTGGCCAGCACTAAGGGAGGTGACAGCGACCACAGACGGATTCTTCTTTTTTCAGTTTAAAACAGTTTTTGATATGGAGGAGATAATTAAGGGAGGCCCGTGGTTGTTCCAAGGGCAGCCGATAGTACTTCAAAAGTGGGAACCGGGGATGGCCATGAGAAAGTTGAAGCATACACAAGTGCCCGTCTGGATTAAATTACGACACCTTCCGATGGAATTTTGGACGACAGAAGGATTGAGCACTGTAGCGAGTGGTGTGGGGAAGCCCCTTTACCCCGACACAATTACAAGAGCATGCACGAGACTGGACTTTGCTCGTGTATGTGTGATGATTGATGCCACACAAAAGTTGCATAAACATATTATTGTCATGGCACCTGATGAAGAAGGAGGGGAGACACCTTGCAAAGTTGACGTTGAGTACGAATGGCTCCCACCAAAGTGCACAGCGTGCATGTCATTGGGACATTCGGATAAGGATTGTGCACGAAACAAAACCCGTAAACCGACGAAGCCAACAGTAAATGTGTATGTGCCGAAAGTCAATGTATCACAGCCACAACTTCCGACTAAGGGACGCAAGACGATGAAACCAGTGGTTGAAGAAATACCCAAAGCACATGCGGGAAATAGACATGTGGACCAGAACCACTCCAAGCAAGAAGAGAGAGGTAAGGCAATTATTATTTATAATGCTTTTGACGCTTTGCATTTAATTGATGATGCAGGTGAGCATTTAGGGGGTCCTAACACAAGCAGCCCCATGGACGATGATCCATGTTGAACATCGCTGTGTGGAATGTCCGTGGGCTGAACAAACGAGACCATCAGCTCGCTTTGAAGGACTTGGCCTCTGAATACAGGTTACACTTCCTAGGCATTCTTGAAACTCGTGTTTGTTTGAATAATGTTATGCATATTCAATAGTTTCTACTTCCACCTTGGAAATGGTTTGTCGATTATTCTTCTGTTGGTAATCGCATCTGGCTAGCTTGGGATGAGAATGTTGTTGATGTCCATATCTTAGACTCGGCAGATCAATTTATTCACTGTCGGGTTACTAATATGGCTGACTATGAATCTGTTATTATCACTGTTGTTTATGGGGCATCAATGAAAATTACATTTACCTAAAAAAAGTTCGTTTCCCTTTTACACTAACTTGTAGTTATTATTACTACTTGCAAATTTACCACACAAAAGCATGAGTTCAGACCTACGTTGGGTCAAGTTTCGTGGAACTTTGAGTACGTTCAAAATTTAGCTGTTTTGCACGGCTTTATTAAAGCAAATTTGTTTTCCGTTTACACTAACTTGTAGTTATTATTACACTTAGAAAATTTACCACACATGGGTCTAGTCCAACATTTGGGTCAATGACCGCTGGCTGGCAAGGTTCCCGAGCGCATATTATCACAGCCTTACTCCACGGACATCTGACCACTCTCCACTAGTTTTACATGGGGATATACAACAACATAATGGAGGCATGTTTCGATTTGATAACTATCTTGCCCATTCACCTGAGTTCATCCACAATGTGTAGAATATTTGGCATCATGAGATTGTTGGTATTCCTATGTATGCTGTGACACGTAAACTGAAGGTACTTAAACCAGTCTTTAGACTACAAAGGAGAAATAAGGGAGATTTGACCATGAATGTCCAACTAGCCAAAGGTTTTCTTGATGAGGCACAATAGTTGGTGAGCTCTGACAGACAAAATGAGCTATATTTACTTCTGGAGCATTGTTGTCGAGTCGTTTATGCTAAAGCGGCAAAACTTGAACAAATTATGCTGCAACAGAGAGCCAAGATGCAGTGGATGAAAGACGGAGACCAATGTTCCCGGGTTTTCTTTCGTAAAATTGCACAGAGACGAGTAATGAGAAGAATCTTACAGATAAATAATGACAATGGTTTCACACACACGGATCTAGGGGAAATCGCCCATGAGTTTGTCTCATACTATCAGAACCTCTTAGGAGGCACCAGAAGACGGCTGTCAGTGGATATTCGTTATCTTAGACCGTGGGCAAGGCACAGTATCACTGATGAGGAAGCTAATCAATTACTCCTTCCACTCTCGGCGGATGATGTGAAGCAAGCAGTTTTCGATATTGCTGATGACAAGGCACCGGGACCTAATGGTTACTCGTCAAGGTTTTTCAAGGCGGCTTGGCCTGTGGTTGGGGAAGAAGTTACGAGGGCGGTACTAGATTTCTTTTCTACCGGAAAACTTCTGAAGCAGATCAACTCCACGATCTTGGCCCTGATCCCAAAGGTACATACTCCTATGTCGGTTAATGATTTTAGACCAATTTCATGCTGCAATGTTTTATACAAGATCATTGCGAAACTACTCGTCCAAAAAATTAGTGTGCTACTGGACAAGATAGTTAGCCCATGTCAGACAGCTTTTATTCCGGGAAGAAGCATTGGGGACAACATTATGTTAGCCCAGGAATTATTCTCGAGATATAACCAGATGCGCCTACCCCCGAGATGCGCACTTAAAGTGGATATCAGGAAGGCCTATGATACGGTGGAGTGGGACTTCCTGTTAGCAGTTTTGCAGTTGTTCGGGTTTCCACCTACGTTTACAAAGTGGATTGAGGAGTGTGTTTCCACGACATCATTTTCGATTGGGCTCAATGGAAAATCTCATGGGTTCTTTGCTGGAGCGAGAGGACTACGACAGGGAGACCCACTTTCTCCTTATCTGTTTGTTCTTGTTATGGAAGCTTTATATCTGGGATTCTTGCAATGAATTGAACAGGACATCCAATTCACTTATCATTGGAAGTGTGAGAGTTCTAAGGTTTTTCAGATGGGATTTACAGACGACCTTACTGTGCAGCTGACTTAGACTCCATCAGGGTCTTCAAAGAGGGATTGGACTGGTTTGCGGAGTTGTCGGGCCTTCGGTTGAATGTCCAAAAAAGTCACTTAATCATTTCACGTTCGGCTCAAAATTTGAAGGACCAGATGTTGGATATTTTTGGCTTTCAGGAGGGCCACCTTCCAATGAAATACCTGGGTCTTCCCTTAATCTCGTCTAGGCTGACCATCTCTGATTGCCAACCGCTTATCTCAAAAATTGATGCACGTATTAATGGATGGGAAGGGATTTCATTATCATATGCTGGGCGGGTACAAATCATCAAATCTGTG
>NW_011628174.1:33528-55321 GCF_000512975.1 Sesamum indicum
GTCTACCACATATGGAAGGGGAGGAACTTGAGGAGATTTGATCATACTGAGCGGACACCGGCCACATTGAGCATCCTAATCATCAATGACGTCAGACAGAGGATTCTTAGCGTTGATTTAGCATCGTCAGTCAGTACACGAGCATTGTATAGATTATGGCGTATCCCTTGGGTAGAGGGAGAAACCAGTTGATAATCCCATGTTGTACTGTACCATTACTCTTTATTAATGAAATTTACATTTACCCAAAAAAAAAAAATAATAAGGCGCGATTCAAGGTGGTAATGTCCTTGAATCCTAGGCCTCCCTCCTCCACCGGCCGATATAATTCTTTCCATGCTACCTTTGCGTAGCCAGTGTTTGTTGTGCCCTTCCATAAGAAATTTTGCATCCTCTTTTCAATTTCGTATGTAACTTTCTATGGTAAAATGAAGGCCGAAGTCCAGTATAATCTCACCGACATCAGTACAGATTTTATAATTTGTACTCTACCGGCATATGAGAGTGCCAAACCCTCCCAACCAGAAATACGTTTATCAATTTTCAACAATAATGGACAACAATCAGCAATCGATAATCTAGAGGATAATAGAGGAAGTCCCAAACATCTCATTGGCAGAAGTCCTTCCTTGAATCCAAGTACTGCCAGCATTTCCTCCCGTAAACCCTGTGCTGACCTCGAAATAATAAGGTGACTTTTTTTTTTGGGTAAAGGTAAGTTTCATTAAAAAAAGGAGTATAGTACAACAATCAATTTGGTGTCTCCTCAAAAGACCAGAAATTTTGCATCCTCTTTTCAATTTCGTATGTAACTTTCTATGGTAAAATGAAAGCTGAAGTCCAGTATAAGCTCACCGACATCAGTACAGATTTTATAATTTGTACTCTACCGGCATATGAGAGTGCCAAACCCTCCCAACCAGAAATACGTTTATCAATTTTCAACAATAATGGACGACAATCAGCAATCGATAATCTGGAGGATAATAGAGGGAGTCCCAAACATCTCATTGGCAGAAGTCCTTCCTGGAATCCAAGTACTGCCAGCATTTCCTCCCGTAAACCCTGTGCTGACCTCGAAATAATAAGGTGACTTTTTTTTTTGGGTAAAGGTAAGTTTCATTAAAAAAAGGAGTATAGTACAACAATCAATTTGGTGTCTCCCTCAAAAGACCAAGGGATACGCTTAGCAAGGATTTCGTAATAATAACAGACCAAGGAATTCTCAGAACGTACAAAATTTAGCTATTTTTGCACGGTTTTATTAAAGCCAGTTTGTTTCCCTTTTCTACTAATTTGTAGTTATTGTTACGTTTAGCAAATTTACCACACAAAAGAATGGGTATAGCCCTACGTTTGAGTCATGTTTTGTGGAATTATGAGAACGATCAAAATTTAGCAGTTTGTCACAGTTATTTCAACGCAAGTTTGTTTCACTTTTCTACTAATTTGTAGTTATTATTACGTTTAGCAAATTTACCACACAAAAGAATGGGTCTAGACCTATGTTTGGGTCATGTTTGTGGAATTCTGAGAACGATCAAAATTTAGCAGTTTGTCACGGTCATTTCAACTCAAGTTTGCTTCCCTTTTCTACTAATTTGTAGTTATTATTACGCTTAGCAAATTTACCACACAAAAGAATGTGTCTAGACCTACGTTTGGGTCAAGTTTTGTGAAATTCTGAAAACGTTCAAAATTTAGTTGTTTGTCACGGTTTTATTAAAACAAGTTTGTTTCCCTTTTATACTAATTTGTAGTTATTATTATGCGTACCAAATTTACCACACAAATGCATGTGTCTAAACCAACGTTTGGGTAAAGTTTCATGAAATTCTGAGAACGTTCAAAATTTAACTGTTTTGCACGGTTTTATTAAAACAAGTTTTTTTCTTTTTTGGTAAAAGTAAGTTTCATTGAGTAAAAATGGTACAGTACAACAATATGGTCCCCAAATGGTTTATCCCTCGACAGGCCAAGGGATTCGCCATAATCGAAATAAAGCACGTGTACTGACTGATATAGCGAGTGAGATGCTATGGTTTATCCCTTTTCTACTAACTTGTAGTTATTATTTGATTTAGCAAATTTACCACACAAAAGAATTGGTCTCTGAATACAGGTGCGGAGCACTGTAGCGAGTGGTGTGGGGAAGCCCCTTTACCCCGACGCGATTACAAGAGCATGCACGAGACTGGACTTTGCTCGTGTATGTGTGATGATTGATGCCACACAAAAGTTGCATAAACATATTATTGTCATGGCACCTGATGAAGAAGGAGGGGAGACACCTTGCAAAGTTAACATTGAGTATGAACGGCTCCCGCCAAAGTGCACAGCGTGCATGTCATTGGGACATTCGAACAAGGATTGTGCACTAAACAAAACCCGCAAACCGACGAAGCCAACAGTAAATGTGTATGTGCCGAAAGTCAATGTAGCACAACCGCAACTTCCGACTAAGGGACGTAAGACGATGAAACCAGTGGTTGAAGAAATACCCAAAGCACATGCGGGAAATAGACATGTGGACCAGAACCACTCCAAGCAAGAAGAGAGAGGTAAGGCAATTGTTATTTATAATGCTTTTGACGCTTTGCATTTAATTGATGATGCAGGTGAGCATTCAGGGGGTCCTAACACAAGCAGCCCCATGGACGATGATCCATGTTGAACATCGCTGTGTGGAATGTCCGTGGGCTGAACAAACGAGACCATCAGCTCGCTTTGAAGGACTTGGTCTCTGAATACAGGTTACACTTCCTTGGCATTCTTGAAACTCGTGTTCGTTTGAATAATGTTATGCATATTCAATCGTTTTTACTTCCACATTGGAAATGGTTTGTCGATTATTCTTCTGTTGGTAATCGCATCTGGATAGCTTGGGACGAGAATATTGTTGATGTCCATATCTTAGACTCGGCAGATCAATTTATTCACTGTCGGGTTACTAATATGGCTGACAATGAATCTGTTATTATCACTGTTGTTTATGGGGCATCTGAGGTGATTGATCGTCGGAATTTATGGACGGCACTGGAGACGCTATCTCAGCAATGCTCTGACATCCCGTGGATGGTGGGAGGGGATTTTAATGCAGTACGTGACCTTAACGAAGTATGTGGCATCTCAGGAGATATAAGGATGGCCACCGAAGAATTTAATGCTGGTATTATCTGACCACTCTCCACTGGTTTTACATGGGGATATATAACAACATAATGGAGGCATGTTTCGATTTGATAACTATCTTGCCCATTCACCTGAGTTTATCCACAATGTGCAGAATATTTGGCATCATGAGATTGTTGGTATTCCTATGTATTCTGTGACACGTAAACTGAAGGCACTTAAACCAGTCTTTAGACTACAAAGGAGAAATAAGGGAGATTTGACCATGAATGTCCAACTAGCCAAAGGTTTTCTTGATGAGGCACAACAGTTGGTGAGCTCTGACAGACAAAATGAGCTATATTTACTCCTGGAGCATTGTTGTCGAGTCGTTTATGCTAAAGCGGCAAAACTCGAACAAATTATGCTGCAGCAGAGAGCCAAAATGCAGTGGATGAAAGACGGAGACCAATGTTCCCGGGTTTTCTTTCGTAAAATTGCACAGAGACGAGTAAGGAGGAGAATCTTACAGATTAATGATGAGAATGGTTTCACACACACGGATCTAGGGGAAATCGCCCATGAGTTTGTCTCATACTATCAGAACCTCTTAGGAGGCACCAGAAGACGGCTGTCAGTGGATATTCGTTATCTTAGACCGTGGGCAAGGCACTGTATCACTGATGAGGAAGCTAATCAATTACTCCTTCCACTCTCGGCGGATGATGTGAAGTAAGCAGTGTTCGATATTGCTGATGACAAGGCACCGGGACCAGATGGTTACTCGTCAAGGTTTTTCAAGGCGGCTTGGCCTGTGGTTGGGGAAGAAGTTACGAGGGCGGTACTAGATTTCTTTTCTACCGGAAAACTTCTGAAGCAAATCAACTCCACGATCTTGGCCCTGATCCCAAAGGTACATACTCCTATGTCGGTTAATGATTTTAGACCAATTTCATGCTGCAATATTTTATACAAGATCATTGCGAAACTTCTTGTCCAAAAAATTAGTGTGCTACTGGACAAGATAGTTAGCCCATGTCAGACAGCTTTTATTCCGGGAAGAAGCATGGGGGACAACATTATGTTAGCCCAGGAATTATTCTCCAGATATAACCAGATGCGCCTACCCCCGAGATGCGCACTTAAAGTGGATATCAGGAAGGCCTATGATACGGTGGAGTGGGACTTCCTGTTAGCAGTTTTGCAGTTGTTCGGGTTTCCACCTACGTTTACAAGGTGGATTGAGGAGTGTGTTTCCACGACATCATTCTCGATTGGGCTCAATGGAAAACCTCATGGGTTCTTTGCTGGAGCGAGAGGACTACGACAGGGAGACCCACTTTCTCCTTATCTGTTTGTTCTTGTTATGGAAGCTTTACATCTGGGATTCTTGCAACGAATTGAATAGGACATCCAATTCACTTATCATTGGAAGTGTGAGAGCTCTAAGGTTTTTTAGATGGGATTTGCAGACGACCTCCTCTTACTGTGCAGAGCTGACTTAGACTCCATCAGAGTCTTCAAAGAGGGATTGGACTGGTTTGCGGAGTTGTCGGGCCTTCGGTTGAATGTCCAAAAAAGTCACTTAATCATTTCATGTTCGGCTCAAAATTTGAAGGACCAAATGCTGGATATTTTGGGCTTTCAGGAGGGCCACCTTCCAATGAGGTACCTGGGTCTTCCCTTAATCTCGTCTAGGCTGACCATCTCTGATTGCCAACCGCTTATCTCAAAAATTGATGCACGTATTAATGGATGGGAAGGGATTTCATTATCATATGCTGGGCGGGTACAAATCATCAAATCTGTGCTTTCAGCATTGAGCTTATATTGGGCTTTTGCATTCATATTACCTAAGAAAGTCATCAATGAAATTGAGAAGAGGTTGAGGACTTTCCTATGAAAGGGTACGACGTCTAGTGGGTACGCAAAGGTAGCCTGGAAAGATGTGTGTCGACCGATGGATGAGCGGGGACTTGGGTTCAAGGACATCTCCACCTTGAATCGCGCATTAATGAGCAAGAAATTATGTGATGTTATCCAGTGTGACAGGACATCCATATGGGTTCAGTGGCTCTACCAAGACCGATTACGTGAGAGATCGATTTGGACTATCCGTGAACATGGAGGTTCTTGGGGATGGCGAAAAATACTCAGACTTCGTCCTTTCCTTCGATCTATCGTGGATTACCAGATTGGAAATGGAGACAGATTCTTTGTTTGGAAGGCCCCGTGGCATCACTTGGGTCCACTTATCGAGCGATTCCCTCGAGGTCCCCGCCATCTTAGACTTGAAGAATCAGCAAAACTCAGCTTGGTGATTTCAGTAGGAGAATGGCAATGGCCTACCATCACTGACTTTGAATGTTTGGAAATCACACATAACCTACCGCTTATTTTCGGAGGAGAGGATCGGGTCGTGTGGAGATGTGACGAAGGGCAACCTACTACTCAGGCCCTCTACCGATTATTCGCTCACCCTGAGCCGAAAGTAGGATGGTCTTCACTACTTTTGGGCTCCTTGAAGATTCCTCGTCATTCGTTCATCTTATGGCTAGCAATCCTTGGCAAACTACCTACCACAGACAAATCATGGCTATCTCACCTGGGGGTGTGCATATTGTGCGATGAGGGAGCTACGGAATCTCATCCACATTTATTCTTCCGATGCAGATTTAGTCGTCAGTGCCTTTATGAGATTCGCAGAAGGATTCGCTTTCACTGGCCCAATAGAGATTGGGCAACAGATATTGAATGGGCGACAGGGAAATGGAGAGGTAAGCACATTATTAATAGAGCTTACCGTACACTACTGGCAGCGTGTGTCTACCACATATGGAAGGAGAGGAACTTGAGGAGATTTGATCATACTGAGCGGACACTGGCCACATTGAGCATCCTAATCATCAATGACGTCAGACAGAGGATTCTTAGCGTTGATTTAGCATCGTCAGTCAGTACACGAGCATTGTATAGATTATGGCGTATCCCTTGGGTAGAGGGAGAAACCAGTTGATAATCCCATGTTGTACTGTACCATTACTCTTTATTAATGAAATTTACATTTACCCTATCTTAGCTCTTTGCTGCAGCATAATTTGTTCGAGTTTTGCAGCTTTAGCATAAACGATTCGACAGCAATGTTCCAGTAGTAAGTAGAGCTCATTCTGTCTGTCAAAGCTCACCAATTGTTGTGCCGCATCGAGAAAACCTTTGGCTAGTTGGACATTCAGCGTTAAATCCCCCTTATTCCTCCTCTGTAGTCGAAAGACCGGTTTAAGTGCCTTCAGTTTACGTGTCACAGCATACATAGGTATACCAATTGTTTCCCTTTTCCAATAATTTCTAGTTATTATTACGCTTAGCAAATTTACCACACAAAAGAATAGGCGTAGACCTACGTTTGGATCAAGTTATGTGGAATTCTGAGAACGATCAAAATTTAGCAGTTTGTCACGATTATTTTAACTCAAGTTTGTTTCCCTTTTCTACTAATTTTTAGTTATTATTATGCTTAGCAAATTTACCACACAAAAGAATTGGTCTAGACCTACGCTTGGTTACGTTTCGTGGAATTCTGAGAACGTTCAAAATTTAGCTGTTTGTCAAGATTTTATTAAAACAAGTTTTTTTCTTTTTTGGTAAAAGTAAGTTTCATTGAGTGAAAATGGTACAGTACAACAATTTGGTCCCCAAATGGTTTATCCCTCGACAGGCCAAGGGATTCGCCATAATCGAAATAAAGCACGTGTACTGACTGATCTAGCGAGTGAGATGCAATGGTTTATCCCTTTTCTACTAACTTGTAGTTATTATTTGGTTTAGCAAATTTACCACACAAAAGAATTGGTCTAGACCAATGTTCGGGTCAAATTTCGTGGAATTTTGAGAACGTTCAAAATTTAGTTGTTTGGCACGGTTTTATATAAGCAAGTTTGTTTCCCATTTCTATTAATTTGTAGTTATTATTACCCTTAGCAAATTTACCACACAAATGCATGGGTCTAGACCAACATTTGGGTCAATTTTCGTAGAATTTTGAGAACGTTCAAAATTTAGTTGTTTTGCATGGTTTTATTAAAACAAGTTTGTTTTCCTTTTATACTAATTTGTAATTATTATTACGCTTATCAAATTTACCACACAAATGCATGTGTCTATACCAACGTTTGGGTCAAGTTTCATGGAATTCTGAGAACGTTCCAAATTTAACTGTTTTGCACGGTTTTATTAAATCAAGTTTGTTTCCGTTTTATACTATTTGTAGTTATTATTATGTTTAACAAAATTACTACACAAATGCATGGGTCTAAACCAACATTTGGGTCAAGTTTCATGGAATTCTCAGAATGTACAAAATTTGGTTGTTTTGCACGGTTTTATTAAAGCCAGTTTGTTTCCCTTTTCCACTAATTTCTAGTTATTATTACGCTTAGTAAATTTACCACACAAAAGAATGGGTCTAGACCTACGTTTGGGTCAAGTTTTATGGAATTCTGAGAACGATCAAAATTTAGCAGTTTGTCACGGTTATTTCAATGCAAGTTTATTCTCCTTTTCTACTAATTTGTAGTTATTATTACGCTTAGCAAATTTACCACACACAAAAATGGGTCTAGAGCTACGTTTGGGTCAAGTTTCGTGGAATTCTGAGAACGTTCAAAATTTAACTGTTTGTGGAATTCTGAGAACGTTCAAAATTTAACTGTTTGTCACGGTTTTATTAAAACAAGTTTGTTTCCCTTTTTGACTAACTTGTAGTTATTATTAGGTTTAGCAAATTTACCACACAAAAGAATTGGTTTAGACCAACGTTTGGGTCAAGTTTCGTGGATTTTTTTTGGGTAAATGTAATTTTCATTAAGATAAAAAAATATAGTACAACAAACTGGCAATCAGTTGCTTTCTCCCTCGACAGACCAAGGGATACGCCAAAGTCTATACAAAGCTCGTGTACTGACGGAGGTAGCTAATGTGATACTAAGAATCCGCTGCCTGACGTCATCAACTATCAATTTAGCTATGATGTTTGGTGTACTTTCAACGTGCTCGAATCGTCTCAAGTTCCTTTCTCTCCAAATGTGGTAAACACATGATGCTAGTAGTGCTCGATAAGCAATGTTAATGATGTGCTTTCCCCTCCATCTCCGTAAAGCCCATTCAATTTCTCTTGTCCAGTCTGTATTGGGCCTATGGAATCCTAACACCTTCCGGATTGTTGTGAGACACTGTCGACTAAATTTGCACTGGAAGAATAGGTGGGCGTGTGTTTCTAGTGCCCCCTCATTACACAAAATCCATGTGCCAAGATGAGATAGCCATGGTTTGTCTGTCGTGGGTAGCTTGCCAAGGATGTCAAGCCATAAGATGAATAAGTGACGAGGAATCTTAAGAGAGCCCGAAAGTAGTGAAGACCAGCCTACCTTCGGCCTAGGGGGATCGAACAACCTGTAAAGAGGCTGAGTTGTGGGTTGTCCCTAAATCAAATCTCCATACTACCCGGTCATCTCCTCCGCGTATTGCCGGTAGTGTGTGTGTGATCTCCAAGCACTCGAAATCTGTGATCATTGGCCACTGCCATTCTCCTCCACTAATCACCGTGCTGAGTTTTGCTGATTTGTCAAGTCTGAGTAGCCTCGGCCCCTGTGGAAATGTCTCTATAAGAGGACCAAGAGAATGCCAAGGGTCCTGCCATAGGTGAAATCATCTCCCATCACCGATCTGATAGTCCACCATAGGGCGGAGAAAAGCCCGTAGTTGTAAGATTTTCCTCCAACCCCAAGAACCTCCGTGTTCTAGGATCATCCATATACAGGTGTCACGTAATCGGCCTTAATATAGCCACTCAACCCAAATA
Organism: Sesamum indicum; assembly: GCF_000512975.1. NCBI lineage: Eukaryota > Viridiplantae > Streptophyta > Magnoliopsida > Lamiales > Pedaliaceae > Sesamum > Sesamum indicum. Next base: position 42,497 of record NW_011628174.1, read on the forward strand.
GAAGTCCTATCACATCGAATGATATCACAAAGTTTCTTGGTCATTAAGGCGCGATTCAAGGTGGTAATGTCCTTGAATCCTAGGCCTCCCTCCTCCACCGGCCGACATAATTCTTTCCATGCTACCTTTACGTAGCCACTGTTTGTTGTGCCCTTCCATAAGAAATTTTGCATCCTCCTTTCAATTTCGTATGTAACTTTCTATGGTAAAATGAAAGCCGAAGTCCAGTATAAGCTCACCGACATCAGCACAGATTTTATAATTTGTACTCTACCGGCATATGAGAGTGCCAAACCCTCCCAACCAGAAATACGTTTATCAATTTTCAACAATAATGGACGACAATCAGCAATCGATAATCTGGAGGATAATAGAGGAAGTCCCAAACATCTCATTGGCAGAAGTCCTTCCTGGAATCCAAGTACTGCCAGCATTTCCTCCCGTAAACCCTGTGCTGACTTCGAAATAATAAGGTGACTTTTTTTTTTGGGTAAAGGTAAGTTTCATTAAAAAAAGGAGTATAGTACAACAATCAATTGGTGTCTCCCTCAAAAGACCAAGGGATACGCTTAGCAAGGATTTTGTAATAATAACAGACCAAGGAATTCTCAGAACGTACAAAATTTAGCTATTTTTGCACGGTTTTATTAAAGCCAGTTTGTTTTCCTTGTCTACTAATTTCTAGTTATTATTACGCTCAGCAAATTTACCACACAAAAGAATGGGTATAGCCCTATGTTTGAGTCATGTTTTGTGGAATTATGAGAACGATCAAAATTTAGCTGTTTGTCACAGTTATTTCAACGCAAGTTTGTTTCCCTTTTCTACTAATTTGTAGTTATTATTACGTTTAGCAAATTTACACACAAAAGAATGGGTCTAGACCTACGTTTGGGTCATGTTTGTGAAATTCTGAGAACGATCAAAATTTAGCAGTTTGTCATGGTCATTTCAACGCAAGTTTGCTTCCCTTTTCTACTAATTTGTAGTTGTTATTATGCGTACCAAATTTACCACACAAATGCATGTGTCTAAACCAACGTTTGGGTAAAGTTTCATGGAAGTCTGAGAACGTTCAAAATTTAACTGTTTTGCACGGTATTATTAAAGATAGTTTGTTTCCCTTTTATACTATTTTGTACTTATTATTACGTTTAACAAATTACTACACAAATGCATGGGTCTAAACCAACGTTTGGGTCAAGTATCATGGAATTCTCAGAACGATCAAAATTTAGCAGTTTGTCACGGTTATTTTAACTCAAGTTTATTTCCCTTTTCTACTAATTTTTAGTTATTATTATGCTTAGCAAATTTACCACACAAAAGAATGGGTCTAGACCTACGCTTGGTTATGTTTCGTGGAATTCTGAGAACGTTCAAAATTTAACTGTTTGTCACGATTTTATCAAAACAAGTTTTTTTCTTTTTGGGTAAAAGTAAGTTTCATTGAGTAAAAATGGTACAGTACAACAATATGGTCCCCAAATGGTTTATCCCTCGATAGGCCAAGGGATTCGCCATAATCGAAATAAAGCACGTGTACTGACTGATCTAGCGAGTGAGATGCTATGGATTCGCTGTCTAATGTCCTCAATGATCTAGCAAATTTACCACACAAAAGAATTGGTCTAGACCAATGTTTGGGTCAAGTTTCGTGGAATTTTGAGAACGTTCAAAATTTAGCTGTTTGGCACGGTTTTATATAAGCAAGTTTGTTTCCCATTTCTACTAATTTGTAGTTATTATTATGCTTACCAAATTTACCACACAAATGCATGGGTCTAGACCAACATTTGGGTCAATTTTCGTAGAATTTTGAGAACGTTCAAAATTTAGTTGTTTTGCAAGGGTTTTATTAAAGCAAGTTTGTTTCCCTTTTATACTATTTTGTAGTTATTATTACGTTTAACAAATTTACTACACAAATGCATGGGTCTAAACCAACATTTGGGTCAAGTTTCATGGAATTCTCAGAATGTACAAAATTTGGCTGTTTTGCACGGTTTTATTAAAGCCAGCTTGTTTCCCTTTTCCACTAATTTCTAGTTATTATTACGCTTAGTAAATTTACCACACAAAAGAATGGGTCTAGACCGACGTTTGGGTCAAGTTTTATGGAATTCTGAGAACGATCAAACTTTAGCAGTTTGTCACGGTTATTTCAACGCAAGTTTATTCCCCTTTTCTACTAATCTGTAGTTATTATACGCTTAGCAAATTTGCCACACAAAAAAATGGGTCTAGACCTATGTTTGGGTCAAGTTTCGTGGAATTTTGAGAACGTTCAAAATTTAGCTGTTTGTCACGGTTTATTAAAACAAGTTTGTTTCCCTTTTCGGCTAACTTGTAGTTATTATTAGGTTTAGCAAATTTACCACACAAAAGAATTGGTCTAGACCAACGTTTGGATCATGTTTCGTGGAATTGTTTTTGGGTAAATGTAATTTTCATTAAGATAAAAAAAATACAGTACAACAAACTGGCAATCAGTTGCTTTCTCTCTCGACAGGCCAAGGGATACGCCAGAGTCTATACAAAGCTCGTGTACTGACGGAGGTAGCTAATGTGATACTAAGAATCCGCTGCCTGACGTCATCAACTATCAATTTAGCTATGATGTTTGGTGTCCTTTCAACGTGCTCGAATTGTCTCAAGTTCCTTTCTCTCCAAATGTGGTAAACACATGATGCTAGTAGTGCTCGATAAGCAATGTTAATGATGTGCTTTCCCCTCAATCTCCATGAAGCCCACTCAATATCTCTTGTCCAGTCTGTATTGGGCCAATGGAATCCTAACACCTTCCGGATTGTTGTGAGACACTGTCGACTAAATTTAAGTGGGCGTGTGTTTCTAGTGCCCCCTCATTACACAAAATGCATGTGCCAAGATGAGATAGCCATGTTTTGTCTGTCGTGGGTAGCTTGCGGCAAGCCCATAAGATGATAAGTGACGAGGAATCTTAAGAGAGCCCGAAAGTAGTGAAGACCAGCCTACCTTCGGCCTAGGGGGATCGAACAACCTGTAAAGAGGCTGAATTGTGGGTTGTCCCTAATCAAATCTCCATACTACCCGGTCATCTACTGCACGGATTGCCGGTAGTGTGTGTGTGTGATCTCCAAGCACCCGAAATCTGTGATCATTGGCCACTGCCATTCTCCTCCACTAATCACCGTGCTGAGTTTTGCTGATTTGTCAAGTCTGAGTAGCCTCGGCCCCTGTGGAAATGTCTCTATAAGAGGACCAAGAGAATGCCAAGGGTCCTGCCATATGTGAAATCGTCTCCAATCACCGATCTGATAGTCCACCATAGGGCGGAGAAAAGCCCGCAGTTGTAAGATTTTCCTCCAACCCCAAGAACCTCCGTGTTCTTGGATCGTCCATATACAGGTGTCACGTAACCGGCCTAGATACACCCACTCAACCCAAATAGAAGTCCTATCACATCGAATGATATCACAAAGTTTCTTGATCATTAAGGCGCGATTCAAGGTGGTAATGTCCTTGAATCCTAGGCCTCCCCCCTCCACCGGCCGACATAATTCTTTCCATGCTACCTTTGCGTTGCCACTGTTTGTTGTGCCCTTCCATAAGAAATTTTGCATCCTCTTTTCAATTTCGTATGTAACTTTCTATGGTAAAATGAAAGCCGAAGTCCAGTATAAGCTCACCAACATCAGTACAGATTTTATAATTTGTACTCTACCGGCATATGAGAGTGCCAAACCCTCCCAACCAGAAATACGTTTATCAATTTTCAACAATAATGGACGACAATCAGCAATCGATAACCTAGAGGATAATAGAGGAAGTCCCAAACATCTCATTGGCAGAAGTCCTTCCTGGAATCCAAGTACTGCCAGCATTTCCTCCCGTAAACCCTGTGCTGACCTCGAAATAATAAGGTGACTTTTTTTTTTGGGTAAAGGTAAGTTTCATTAAAAAAAGGAGTATAGTACAACAATCAATTGGTGTCTCCCTCAAAAGACCAAGGGATACGCTTAGCAAGGATTTTGTAATAATAACAGACCAAGGAATTCTCAGAACGTACAAAATTTAGCTATTTTTGCACGGTTTTATTAAAGCCAGTTTGTTTCCCTTTCCTACTAATTTCTAGTTATTATTACACTCAGCAAATTTACCACACAAAAGAATGGGTATAGCCCTACGTTTGAGTCATGTTTTGTGGAATTATGAGAACGATCAAAATTTAGCAGTTTGTCACAGTTATTTCAACGCAAGTTTGTTTCCCTTTTCTACTAATTTGTAGTTATTATTACGTTTAGCAAATTTACCACACAAAAGAATGGGTCTAGACCTACGTTTGGGTCATGTTTGTGGAATTCTGAGAACGATCAAAATTTAGCAGTTTGTCACGATCATTTCAACGCAAGTTTGCTTCCCTTTTCTACTAATTTGTAGTTATTATTACGCTTGGCAAATTTACCACACAAAAGAATGTGTCTAGACCTACGTTTGGGTCAAGTTTTGTGAAATTCTGAAAACGTTCAAAATTTAGTTGTTTGTCACGGTTTTATTAAAACAAGTTTGTTTCCCTTTTATACTAATTTGTAGTTATTATTATGCGTACCAAATTTTTTTTTGGGTAAATTTAAGTTTCATTAATAACATTGTAGTACAGTACAACATGGAAGTCATCAGTTGGTGTCTCCCTCGACAGGCCAAGGGATACGCCAAAGTCTAAATAAAGATCGTGTACTGACTGAACTAGGTAATGTAATGCTATGTATTCGCTGCTTGATATCCTCGATAATAACAACTGCCATGGTGCTGGGAGTCCTTTCAGTTTGCTCAAATCGTCTCAAATTTCTCTCATTCCAAATGTGGTAAACACATGATGCTAATAGTGCTCGGTAAGACATGTTAATAATGTGCTGACCTCTCCATCTCCGGGACGCCCATAAAATATCCGTCATCCAGTCTCTATTGGGCCACGAGAATCGTACTATTTTTCGAATTTCTGTTATACGCTGACGACTAAATCTGCATTGGAAAAATAAGTGGTCGTGTGTCTCCGTCGCTCCCTCGTTGCATAAATTGCACGGGCCGAGGTGGGCTAGCCATGGTTTATCCGTCGTAGCCAACTTTCCAAGAATAGCAAGCCAGAGGATGAATAAGTGACGTGGAATCTTGAGTGATCCCGAAAGTAGCGAGTACCAGTCTACTTTCGGTCCAGGCGGATCAAAAAGCCTATAAAGAGTCTGAGTAGTAGGAATCCCATGGTCAAACCTCCAAATAATGTGGTCTTCTCCTCCATAAATTGTGGGTAGTGTATGTGTGATTTCCAAACACTCAAAATCTGTGATAGGGGGCCACTGCCACTCTCCTCAATTGATCACCATACAGAGTTTTGTTGACTCCTCCAATCTAAGTAACCTCGGTCCACGTGGGAATGTATCACGAAGAGGTCCTAGATGATGCCATGGGTCCTGCCATAGGTAGAATCTTCTCCCATCTCCTATTTTATAATCCACCATAGATCGGAGGAAGATCCGTAAACAGAGGAGTTTCCGCCATCCCCATGATCCTCCATGCTCTCTAATAGTCCAGATGGAAGTATCTCGTAATCGACCCTGGTAGAGCCATGTAACCCATATCGAGGTTCTATCGCACCTGATGATATCACATAGTTTCTTAGCCATTAATGCACGATTCAAGAGAGTGATGTCCTTGAATCCTAGGCCTCCTTCCTCCTTCGGCCGGCACAGGTCTTTCCAGGCAACCTTGGCATATCCACTGGTTGATGTCGTAAATTTGTGTCGTAAATTTGCAAAGCGTAATAATAAATAAAAGCTAGTGTATAAGGGAAACGAACTTGTTTTACTAAAACCAGACGGGACTGGTTGTATCCAGTAAAGAGCTCCTGTGCCAGCATAATATTATCGCCAATGCTTCTTCCAGGTACAAACGCCGCTTGCCCCGGACTAATAAGTTTGTCCAGTATCACACTTAACCGTTGGACTATGATCTTTGCAATAACTTTGTACAACTCATTACAGCAAGATATAGGTCGGAAATCACTGACAGTCATAGGGGCATGTACCTTTGGTATAAGCGCCAAAAGGGTGGTATTGATCTGCTTTAGGAGTCGGCCTGTATTAAAGAAATCCATCACTTGCTGAGTTTTGCTAATTTGTTAAGTCTGAGTAGCCTCGCCCCCTGTGGAAATGTCTCTATAAGAGGACCAAGAGAATGCCAAGGGTCCTGCCATAGGTGAAATCGTCTCCCATCACCGATCTGATAGTCCACCATAGGGCGGAGAAAAGCCCGTAGTTGTAAGATTTTCCTCCAACCCCAAGAACCTCCGTGTTCTTGGATCGTCCATATACAGGTGTCACGTAATCGGCCTTGATATAGCCACTCAACCCAAATAGAAGTCCTATCACATCGAATGATATCACAAAGTTTCTTGATCATTAAGGCGCGATTCAAGGTGGTATTGTCCTTGAATCCTAGGCCTCCCTCCTCCACCGCCGACATAATTCTTACCATGCTACCTTTGCGTAGCCACTGTTTGTTGTGCCCTTCCATAAGAAATTTTGCATCCTCTTTTCAATTTCGTATGTAACTTTCTATGGTAAAATGAAAGCCGAAGTCCAGTATAAGCTCACCGACATCAGTACAGATTTTATAATTTGTACTCTACCGGCATATGAGAGTGCCAAACCCTCCCAACCAGAAATACGTTTATCAATTTTCAACAATAATGGACGACAATCAGCAATCGATAATCTAGAGGATAATAGAGGAAGTCCCAAACATCTCATTGGCAGAAGTCCTTCCTGGAATCCAAGTACTGCCAGCATTTCCTCCCGTAAACCCTGTGCTGACCTCGAAATAATAAGGTGACTTTTTTTTTTGGGTAAAGGTAAGTTTCATTAAAAAAAGGAGTATAGTACAACAATCAATTGGTGTCTCCCTCAAAAGACCAAGGGATACGCTTAGCAAGGATTTTGTAATAATAACAGACCAAGGAATTCTCAGAACGTACAAAATTTAGCTATTTTTGCACGGTTTTATTAAAGCCAGTTTGTTTCCCTTTTCTACTAATTTCTAGTTATTATTACGCTCAGCAAATTTACCACACAAAAGAATGGGTATAGCCCTACGTTTGAGTCATGTTTTGTGGAATTATGAGAACGATCAAAATTTAGCAGTTTGTCACAGTTATTTCAACGCAAGTTTGTTTCCCTTTTCTACTAATTTGTAGTTATTATTACGTTTAGCAAATTTACCACACAAAAGAATGGGTCTAGACCTACGTTTGGGTCATGTTTGTGGAATTCTGAGAACGATCAAAATTTAGCAGTTTGTCACGGTCATTTCAACGCAAGTTTGCTTCCCTTTTCTACTAATTTGTAGTTATTATTACGCTTGGCAAATTTACCACACAAAAGAATGTGTCTAGACCTACGTTTGGGTCAAGTTTTGTGAAATTCTGAAAACGTTCAAAATTTAGTTGTTTGTCACGGTTTTATTAAAACAAGTTTGTTTTCCCTTTTATACTAATTTGTAGTTATTATTATGCGTACCAAATTTACCACACAAATGCATGTGTCTAAACCAACGTTTGGGTAAAGTTTCATGGAATTCTGAGAACGTTCAAAATTTAACTGTTTTGCACGGTATTATTAAAGACAGTTTGTTTCCCTTTTATACTATTTTGTTGTTATTATTACGTTTAACAAATTACTACACAAATGCATGGGTCTAAACCAACGTTTGGGTCAAGTATCATGGAATTCTCAGAACGTACAAAATTTAGCTATTTTGCACGGTTTTATTAAAGCCAGTTTGTTTCCCTTTTCCACTAATTTCTAGTTATTATTACGCTTAGTAAATTTACCACACAAAAGAATGGGTCTAGACCTACGTTTGGGTCAAGTTTTATGGAATTCTGAGAACGATCAAAATTTAGCAGTTTGTCACGGTTATTTCAACGCAAGTTTATTCTCCTTTTCTACTAATTTGTAGTTATTATGCGCTTAGCAAATTTACCACACAAAAAAATGGGTCTAGACCTACGTTTGGGTCAAGTTTCGTGGAATTCTGAGAACGTTCAAAATTTAGCTGTTTGTCACGGTTTTATTAAAACAAGTTTGTTTCCCTTTTCGACTAACTTGTAGTTATTATTAGGTTTAGCAAATTTACCACACAAAACAATTGGTCTAGACCAACGTTTGGGTCATGTTTCGTGGAATTTTTTTTGGGTAAATGTAATTTTCATTAAGATAAAAAAAATACAGTACAACAAACTGGCAATCAGTTGGTTTCTCCCTCGGCTGGCCTAGGGATACGCCAAAGTCTATACAAAGCTCGTGTACTGACGGAGGTAGCTAATGTGATACTAAGAATCCGCTGCCTGACGTCATCAACTATCAATTTAGCTATGATGTTTGGTGTCCTTTCAACGTGCTCGAATTGTCTCAAGTTCCTTTCTCTCCAAATGTGGTAAACATATGATGCTAGTAGTGCTCGATAAGCAATGTTAATGATGTGCTTTCCCCTCCATCTCCGTGAAGCCCACTCAATATCTCTTGTCCAGTCTGTATTGGGCCAATGGAATCCTAACACCTTCCGGATTGTTGTGAGACACTGTCGACTAAATTTGCACTGGAAGAATAAGTGGGCGTGTGTTTCTAGTGCCCCCTCATTACACAAAATGCATGTGCCAAGATGAGATAGCCATGGTTTGTCTGTCGTGGGTAGCTTGCCAAGGATGGCAAGCCATAAGATGAATAAGTGACGAGGAATCTTAAGAGAGCCCGAAAGTAGTGAAGACCAGCCTACCTTCGGCCTAGGGGGATCGAACAACCTGTAAAGAGGCTGAATTGTGGGTTGTCCCTTATCAAATCTCCATACTACCCGGTCATCTGCTCCGCGGATTGCCGGTAGTGTGTGTGTGATCTCCAAGCACTCGAAATCTGTGATCATTGGCCACTGCCATTCTCCTCCACTAATCACCGTGCTGAGTTTTGCTGATTTGTCAAGTCTGAGTAGCCTCGGCCCCTGTGGAAATGTCTCTATAAGAGGACCAAGAGAATGCCAAGGGTCCTGCCATAGGTGAAATCGTCTCCCATCACCGATCTGATAGTCCACCATAGGGCGGAGAAAAGCCCGTAGTTGTAAGATTTTCCTCCAACCCCAAGAACCTTCGTGTTCTTGGATCGTCCATATACAGGTGTCACGTAACCGGCCTTGATATACCCACTCAACCCAAATAGAAGTCCTATCACATCGAATGATATCACAAAGTTTCTTGATCATTAAGGCGCGATTCAAGGTGGTAATGTCCTTGAATCCTAGGCCTCCCTCCTCCACCGGCCGACATAATTCTTTCCATGCTACCTTTGCGTTGCCACTGTTTGTTGTGCCCTTCCATAAGAAATTTTGCATCCTCTTTTCAATTTCGTATGTAACTTTCTATGGTAAAATGAAAGCCGAAGTCCAGTATAAGCTCACCGACATCAGTACAGATTTTATAATTTGTACTCTACCGGCATATGAGAGTGCCAAACCCTCCCAACCAGAAATACGTTTATCAATTTTCAACAATAATGGACGACAATCAGCAATCGATAATCTAGAGGATAATAGAGGAAGTCCCAAACATCTCATTTGCAGAAGTCCTTCCTGGAATCCAAGTACTGCCAGCATTTCCTCCCGTAAACCCTGTGCTAACCTCGAAATAATAAGGTGACTTTTTTTTTTGGGTAAAGGTAAGTTTCATTAAAAAAAGGAGTATAGTACAACAATCAATTGGTGTCTCCCTCAAAAGACCAAGGGATACGCTTAGCAAGGATTTTGTAATAATAACAGACCAAGGAATTCTCAGAACGTACAAAATTTAGCTATTTTTGCACGGTTTTATTAAAGCCAGTTTGTTTCCCTTTCCTACTAATTTCTAGTTATTATTACACTCAGCAAATTTACCACACAAAAGAATGGGTATAGCCCTACGTTTGAGTCATGTTTTGTGGAATTATGAGAACGATCAAAATTTAGCAGTTTGTCACAGTTATTTCAACGCAAGTTTGTTTCCCTTTTCTACTAATTTGTAGTTATTATTACGTTTAGCAAATTTACCACACAAAAGAATGGGTCTAGACCTACGTATGGGTCATGTTTGTGGAATTCTGAGAACGATCAAAATTTAGCAGTTTGTCACGATCATTTCAACGCAAGTTTGCTTCCCTTTTCTACTAATTTGTAGTTATTATTACGCTTGGCAAATTTACCACACAAAAGAATGTGTCTAGACCTACGTTTGGGTCAAGTTTTGTGAAATTGTGAAAACGTTCAAAATTTAGTTGTTTGTCACGGTTTTAGTAAAACAAGTTTGTTTCCCTTTTATACTAATTTGTAGTTATTATTATGCATACCAAATTTACCACACAAATGCATGTGTCTAAACCAACATTTGGGTAAAGTTTCATGGAAGTCTGAGAACGTTCAAAATTTAACTGTTTTGCACGGTATTATTAAAGATAGTCTGTTTCCCTTTTATAATATTTTGTAGTTATTATTACGTTTAATAAATTACTACACAAATGCATGGGTCTAAACCAACGTTTGGGTCAAGTATCGTGGAATTCTCAGAACGTACAAAATTTAGCTATTTTGCACGGTTTTATTAAAGCCAGTTTGTTTCCCTTTTCCAATAATTTCTAGTTATTATTACGCTTAGCAAATTTTACCACACAAAAGAATAGGTGTAGACCTACGTTTGGGTCAAATTTTGTGGAATTCTGAGAACGATCAAAATTTAGCAGTTTGTCACGGTTATTTTAACTCAAGTTTATTTCCCTTTTCTACTAATTTTTAGTTATTATTATGCTTAGCAAATTTACCACACAAAAGAATGGGTCTAGACCTACGCTTGGTTACGTTTCGTGGAATTCTGAGAACGTTCAAAATTTAACTGTTTGTCACGATTTTATTAAAACAAGTTTTTTTCTTTTTGGGTAAAAGTAAGTTTCATTGAGTAAAAATGGTACAGTACAACAATATGGTCCCCAAATGGTTTATCCCTCGACAGGCCAAGGGATTTGCCATAATCGAAATAAAGCACGTGTACTGACTGATCTAGCGAGTGAGATGCTATGATTTATCCCTTTTCTACTAACTTGTAGTTATTATTTGGTTTAGCAAATTTACCACATAAAAGAATTGGTCTAGACCAATGTTTGGTCAAGTTTCGTGGATTTTTGAGAACGTTCAAAATTTAGCTGTTTGGCACGGTTTTATATAAGCAAGTTTGTTTCCCATTTCTACTAATTTGTAGTTATTATTACACTTAGCAAATTTACCACACAAATGCATGGGTCTAAACTAACGTTTGGGTAAAGTTTCATGGAATTCTGAGAACGTTCAAAATTTAGTTGTTTTGCAAGGGTTTTATTAAAGCAAGTTTGTTTCCCTTTTATACTATTTTGTAGTTATTATTACGTTTAACAAATTACTACACAAATGCATGGGTCTAAACCAACATTTGGGTCAAGTTTTATGGAATTCTCAGAATGTACAAATACAAAATTTTTTTGCACGGTTTTATTAAAGCCAGTTTGTTTCCCTTTTCCAATAATTTCTAGTTATTATTGCGCTTAGTAAATTTACCACACAAAAGAATGGGTCTAGACCTACGTTTGGGTCAAGTTTTATGGAATTCTGAGAACGATCAAAATTTAGCAGTTTGTCACGATTATTTCAACGCAAGTTTATTCTCCTTTTCTACTAATATGTAGTTATTATACGCTTAGCAAATTTACCACACAAAAAAATGGGTCTAGACCTACGTTTGGGTCAAGTTTCGTGGAATTCTGAGAACGTTCAAAATTTAGCTGTTTGTCACGGTTTTATTAAAACAAGTTTGTTTCCCTTTTCGACTAACTTGTAGTTATTAATAGGTTTAGCAAATTTACCACACAAAAGAATTGGTCTAGACCATCGTTTGGGTCATGTTTCGTGGAATTTTTTTTGGGTAAATGTAATTTTCATTAAGATAAAAAGAATACAGTACAACAAACTGGCAATCAGTTGCTTTCTCCCTCGACAGGCCAAGGGATACGCCAAAGTCTATACAAAGCTCGTGTACTGACGGAGGTAGCTAATGTGATACTAAGAATCCGCTGCCTGATGTCATCAACTATCAATTTAGCTATGATGTTTGGTGTCCTTTCAACGTGCTCGAATTGTCTCAAGTTCCTTTCTCTCCAAATGTGGTAAACACATGATGCTAGTAGTGCTCGATAAGCAATGTTAATGATGTGCTTTCCCCTCCATCTCCGTGAAGCCCACTCAATATCTCTTGTCCAGTCTGTATTGGGCCAATGGAATCCTAACACCTTCCGGATTGTTGTGAGACACTGTCGACTAAATTTAAGTGGGCGTGTGTTTCTAGTGCCCCCTCATTACACAAAATGCATGTGCCAAGATGAGATAGCCATGGTTTGTCTGTCGTGGGTAGCTTGCCAAGGATGGCAAGCCATAAGATGAATAAGTGACGAGGAATCTTAAGAGAGCCCGAAAGTAGTGAAGACCAGCCTACCTTCGGCCTAGGGGGATCGAACAACCTGTAAAGAGGCTGAATTGTGGGTTGTCCCTAATCAAATCTCCATACTACAATACTACCCGGTCATCTGCTGCACGGATTGCCGGTAGTGTGTGTGTGATCTCCAAGCACTCGAAATATGTGATCATTGGCCACTGCCATTCTCCTCCACTAATCACCGTACTGAGTTTTGCTGATTTGTCAAGTCTGAGTAGCCTCGGCCCCTGTGGAAATGTCTCTATAAGAGGACAAAG
>NW_011628175.1:0-4209 GCF_000512975.1 Sesamum indicum
GTTCTTGCGGACCATCTGCTGCGGTAGTGTGGTTGGAGGAAGTATGTAAAACCGAGGGCTTGGAATACCCGAAAACAGAGCGGTCAAAGGAAGGTACGAAGTTATGGGGTCTTAATTTATTTCGGAAGCATGTTGGGCCATTTTTAGAGCATTAAAATGGACTATTAGACTTTATTATTAAAGAAGGGCAAAGTGGGCATAAAATTGGCTGAAGGACTGAATTTAAGCAAAAAAGAAAGGTACAGGATTAAAACTGATATTGTCAAAGTTAAATACCAAAAGGATTTTTGGACATAAATAGAGGACTATTCGAATCTTTCTCCCGTGATTTTTTCTCCTACAATTGCTTCTATTTATAGAAATAAAGAAATGATTGATCTTCTCCTCCATCATGCACTTGAATTATTTTACTGATTGTGATTGTCTTTCAAGCTTCTATAATACAGCTAGTAGACTGCAAAAGCTTAAATTAATTTTTGGATTTTTTATTTATATATATATATATACACTCCAATTCTTGTCCATCAAACTAGAGATTTTAAATTGATGGAGACGAGAACGAATGAAAGAGAAAGTGAAAGATTGAATTAAACAGACAAGAAAGAGAGAAAGAAGAAGGGAAGAAAGAAACATTTTAATTTCATCTACAAAGTTGAAGTTTTCCTTCTATTCAATTCCAGTCACAACCTTTTCAAATATTATTATCCTAATGTATTTGTTTTCATTGTAAAAAGACAAGTATACCCCTACTTAAATATTATTAATTATATTATGGAATATTTAATATTAAAACACTAATATTTTTTAATCCAAAATATTTGAAAAGAATCTGAACATGAATGAGTCCAATTACAAAAGGTAATTTAATACCCCATAACAATTGAAAATTGGGAAAAATACAAGCAACTTCCTTGTGATATTGCAAATGAGTACATTACCCCCTTATGAAAAAACAAATAGTGATTTACCTTCCTATAATTTCTAAAATGAAGCAATTTACCTCCTTATATAAGGAGGTAAATTGCTTCATTTTAAAAAATGCAGGGGGGTAAACTGCTATAATTTTTTTTCATACCGGTGTATGTGCACATTTTTAATATTATATGGAGATAAATTACTATTCATCCATTGGAAATTTAATAACATACATAAAATTTGAATGAGTCCAATCACACAAGACACTTCAATAACCTCAATTGCACAAGGTTTTTAATTAAATTGTTGGCTTTTGAAAGAATTCTGCTTTGCAGCACCAAGGGAAATGGGTATCATAGACAAGAGGTTGTGGAAGAGCCCGTGACTGATCCAGTTTCAGGAGATAAGCCAATACAGAAACTTTTTCCATTGTATCTGCTATTTTGTTTTATGTGGATTAATAAATCCACTCATGCTCCTTGATATATACTTATTTAATCCTTGATCTTGGTATTTCATCTTATTGCATCATATTCTACAGTAGAGGATTGGAAGAAGCCTCCAGTTCTTGACTCTTAAGGATTAAGAATTCTTCATCAAATCAATTCTGCCATAGTCTTTCATATTCATATTCTGCTGAACACAAGCCAATTTTCATATTCAAACCAATAATTAAACAAAAAAGTATCTATAGTATTTAAAATTTATAACATAATAATTGATGATATTTAATGGTTATTTACAAAATATTGTTCAAAGAATGTCATTGAAATGACATAATTATATAATTCGAAATTTATAAAAATATTATAGAATTTATAAAGTTCCGCGCATAGCACGAGCTTCATGCTAGTTCATAATATAATGCAATTGGTGCTCCTAAAATCACTTGGATTATATTTCCAGGTACTTTACTGCAATGCTATTCCTGTACCTTCTATATCTGTTTTTAGTACAATAGTTTGATGCCAGATTAAACTTGTTCTTCCTTTATCTCTATGACAGAGACTGAAAGTAACGGATTGAAAAATGAACTCTCAACTTCAATCACTCCAATCAATTTCCTACAAAAACCACATAGATCAATATGATAAAAGTACTGGTCCTGTGACAGACAATCCAATCAACACACACCAAATGCACGGGTCCTGGTCCATTTTATTGTTCTTTTACCAAATTTTAGGGTATTCCCCATCAACATTGTTCTGCAGGAGCATTTAACTGCAAACTTCAAATTCTTGGAGGCAACAAGTTGGAATATGATCTACAATAGCTCCAAATTCTGGGCATTTGAGGTGGCGCGCATGCGCTGCTTATTGTTTTAGTGGGTGTGTGGAACACTCAAATGTATGACTACGAAGATTAGGAGGGGTTGTGAAAAGCTATTGAAGGAAGAAAATGATGTGGAAATTGAAGAGATGAGAGAAACAAGTGGAAATTTGATGAGAAAATGTGTAAACGAAAAGTAATAAGTAGAAAAGAAATGGAATATATGCTCTTCATTTAATTTATAAAAATTAATAAGTGTGGCACATTCTATATACGTACTTAATTTTTAAAATATATATTGTTTTATTTATTTTTATGGAGTAAAAAAGTACCTTAAAAATATATATTAAGATAATAAGTTAATATAAATATTTTGATTTAAATTATTGACAAACAAAAGATAATAAATAACGTTGGAAAATAAAAAATGCATGTTTGAAAAAAAATAACAATCTAAAGATAGTTAAAAGTAATTAATTAATTTTAAAATTTTAAAAATAATAGTGATGCCAGTAAAAGGTTGTTCTTCTATGGATTTTGGATTTTTGAGTTCTTTGATCCAAGTTTTCCCCAAAATCGAAATTTGTGCTTGATCGAAAAAATCTGGAAATTAATATAGGATAAATTGCAATCTACCTGCTTTTGTTATGGAGAATAGGTAAACAACCCTCTTATGAAAAATAAAATAACAATTTACCTACTTATATTTTAAAAAATGAAATAATTTACTACCTTATCTAAAATAATAAATTACTTAATTTTTTAAAGCATAAAAAGATAAAATACTATTTATTTTTGATAAAAAGATAATTTATTCATTTTTAATATCATAAAAAAATAAATTGCTATTCACCCTACTAATATATAAGGTCTCTCATTAACCAAGTCTTTCTATTTCAATGTTGTCATTTGATTGCAGGGTTGATCGAGAGCTAAGTATAGGAGACGACGCATTGGTAAGGTTAGGAATGCTTGTTCCTTTGGTTGTCGACATGCTTATTGAGAGATTTACTTTTGAGATGTTGACTAGGCACCGACATGGAATCAACTTGATTTTCTGGCTTATGAAAAATCTTTGCAGCGGCAGGCGGACGGGAGCTGGGAGAGGGTTGTGGTAGCGGGGCGGGTGGGGAAGGATTCTGGAGGTAGCTATATATATATAGAGTTTAATGCAATTTACTCTCTTATAATGTTGTAAATGAGTAAATTATTTTTTTATAAAAAATAAATAACAATTTATTGATATTTTTTAAAATGAAATAATTTACCCCATGTCTATGGAGGTAATTGTTTAATTTTAAAAAACATAAAAGGCTAAATTGCTGCATTTTAAAAAGCACATGGAGGTAAATTACTAATTTTTTTCATAGGGGATAATTTGCACATTTACAATATCACAGGAGGCTAAATTGCATTTTTTTCCTATATATATATTACAATCGTAATATTTATCTATATCTATATCGATATAATAAATAATATTTATTTATTTATATTATATAAAAGATTCATATATACTAAATATCTATCTATGTATATTATTATAAAAGAAAATTTTTTGTCGTAGCAACTTTTAAATACAAAAATTTATCATTCATTTTATTTTTTTCTTTAAAAAATTTGATCAAATTAGTAATTTCAATAGCTTTTAATAATTTCACATTATATTCGTTTGTTTCTCTTAACCACCCACTATTCCACATTTTTCTCTCGCTTTCACTTTTTTATATTTATTATAATTTATAATTATAATTAATTCTTTTCACAATTTTTTTATATTTATTATAATTTATAATTATAATTAATTCTTTTCACAATTTTTTTCTTATTATCTCACACTAAATTTTCTTTTATTCCCGCTTAAGATGAAAAACTAGTAATAAATACCAAAAGAATGTATAAATTTGGACCATTCATCATATTAAATCCTGAACGTTGATTTAGATAAACTAATATGAACCGTTAGATTGATGATAAATAAGATTATTGAGTTTACTTATCTGTGAACCTTTAACTCAGACCATT
>NW_011628175.1:4289-16571 GCF_000512975.1 Sesamum indicum
TTATGCTCAATCAAAAGGAATATGAAAAATCTTATATCAAGAAAACTTATTTCATCTTATTTTTTCAAATAGAAATAAAATGAGATCACAATTACTCATAATGTTAAACTCCCATTTTGAGTCTTTTCTTAACTTATTATTGTGTAATAAAGTGACCCTGCAAATGTAAAAAAACACTCGATTTACAAAAGAGAAATGTAATTCATGCAAAAGTGAATAATTAGGATGAGACGTTTTACGTCACAACAACAAAAGTTGGCAGCAGTAACTATAGTATATTGGAATCTCTTAACTCATATTATATGGCAATATATATATATATAGAATGATGGATATATAATTTAAGAAATTTTATTAATTATATGGTAATTGTATCATATTTGTATCTGATTAGTTTAGTTATACTAAATTAATTTGAATAAAAAAAATTAAAATATGAATAAGATACACTTGTCATATTATTAATTTAATTCTACTAAATTTAATTTGGATAAAAAATTTTAAAAATAGAAATAATATATACTTGCTTTGTTTTTAATTTGTTTCTACTCAATTTATATGCGGTAAGAATTTTTAGAGATACGGATGGTCTCCCTCTCCCGTGCTTGCTTCCAAGTTCCATTTTAGAGTATTAAGCGAGAGATACGAAGAGACAACTCTGCAGCTAGGAAGGAATTCAAGATCATACCCATCTTTCCTTTCCTTTTTCACATACATGCATACCGACTTTGAAGGTTTTTTGTTCTGAGAGTTTCTGTCTTCGTTCGTACATTCTCAACTCATTTTGGCCAACAGGGCTAAGAGTGATCAGCAGTTCCAACTTCACATCGATTTACTATGGCTTTTGGGGGTATGTCATATTCAGTTTCGTATCTCTTTCTTTTCATTTTGTATTTTTAATTCTTCGCATAAGGACTTCCGATCCGGGTTATTACTATGATACTAATGGTTGAAGATAAGAGTTTCATCAGTCGTTAGAGAATAAGTTTCAATTTTAACATGAGTTAAAAAAACAAATATTGGAGAAAGAAGATGTCTTTGTGTGTTATCTCACTGTTCAAAAGAAAAGAGTTACTGTTGTAGTCATTAGTTAGTGAAAATGTTTCAATGTAAAATTACTGAAGAAAGAAGATGTCTTTGTGTATTTGTTCCACTGTTGTGTGGATTTTCTTGACTTTTGAGTGTTTGTGTTGGACTGTTCCAATTTTCAGTTTTGTGTAAGAAGCTTGAAGACTGAATAACATCCCTTGCTTTCCCGTTAGAGAAACCTATGAATATATATATCTTTGTTTGTCTGACTTTATATCTCGTTGTTTGTTTGATTCACTGGTCGTCTGAATTTTCTTGACTTTTCCAAACAATCAGCGAAACAAACACTCCCGTTTTGAGTTATGCATGAGAAGATCCAAGACTAAATTTACATAGATTTCTTTCCCGATTCAGAAATTCATAAATATTTATTTATTTGTTTGACTTTATATATCTCTGTGAAGAGTTGAGGTGAAGCCTGGGCAACGTGTCCTTTCTAACTCAAATGGTAAAAGACTTCGAATTACTCAGGTAAGATCCATCACATCCCCGCTTAAAACAAAATTGAACTGTTCTTTGTTATATTTTTTTGATTGTTGTGTGTGATAGAGCATGATATCTTATTCAAAACTGCTTAGAACAAATCTGAAATAGTCTTTGTTATATTTGTTTTATTCTCGTGTATGATATGATAGCACTTGATAACATATTGAACAGTATTAAGAACAAAATTGAATTCATTCCTTGTTATATTTGTTTGATTCTTGTGTTTGTTAAAGTTGATGTCATATTGAATATTGTTTATAACAAAATTGAACCATCTTTTATTCTATTTGTTTGATTTTTGTGTGTGATAGAACTTGATATCATATTCAATACTATTTAGAACAAAATTGAACTGTTCTTTCTTATATTTGTTTGATTGTTGTGTGTGATTAACTTGATATCATGTTGAATACTTATTGTCTTTTAGGCGTCTTTGGGGATTGGCAATGCGACGGAAAAGACCATTGTCCAATGTAGTGTTGGGAGGAAGAGGAGACCAATTATCCTGTGTGCTTTGGTACCATGTAAAGTTGAGTCATGCCGTTTGGAGTTGGAGACATTGATGAAAATGAGACATAGCGAGCTGCCAGTTTCGCCACCTTCCCCGATAAGTTCGTAATATATTTGATGTTGAATCTTGATTATGTGTTTAGTTTGTTTGAAATTATTATGATTTCGTTTAAATATTTTGTAGGTTTAGTCTCATATCCATAATATTAGTTGGTCAGCCTTCTTTCTACACACTTGTATGTTTAAGGCAACCTATGTTAAATTAAATATCATTGTAATTCTGTTGTTGATGTTTTATAAGGATATTTTCGTTCCTATGCGATAGTAACACTTACACAACTTTCCCTATAATTATTAGTATATATAAAGCATTGTATGTTTATGTCAAGATAATTATTATTTTTTACGTATGTTAAAGGAGAAGATTGTTCCTATTAAATTGGTTAAACAACTTTCTGTAATAATGTTTGTGTTTAAAAGTTTAAATAAACATCCGCTAAATTCTTCGGACTATCTAGCTACTCTATAAATTATTTAGGGAAGTTCCATTCTTATGACATGATAACTTTCTCATTGAAGATAATAAATTTAGTTTGGATAAATAAATTTACATGTCAAATATATTGTATTTCTTTTAGTATTGCAAATAGTAGATGATGTCATGTTTTTTCCTTTATTCGCGGTTATAAACGCATGTATCTTGTTAGCTCTCAGAGTGAAAATCAAAGAGTCATTTTGGAAAATTAAGTAGGTTTAGGTATCTAGTATTACAGAGAGAATTAATGTGTTTGTGTGTTGGGAACAATTTGTCAATGAAAAGCAAACTAGACATGGTGACATGATATAAAACTTTGGAATACTATATGTTGGTATTTCAAAATTCTTTAGTTTTTTTGGGTGCTTGATCATGTATGCTAACACTATTGATTGTTTTGGTTTATCTAGTTTTAGTTAGACCATTTGTTTGATTTAAGCATTGAGATAATGTTGTCAGGAAAAAAGAAGACTAAGGAACCTAGGTTCAAACGGCTCAAGAAGAAGTTTGATGTTGAGTTTGATCAAAATGATGGGTTGATCGAGAGCAAAGATGAAGCTGTTGGTAGCCATAACTGCGAACTGAAGGAAAACGAAGATGTAATTGAGGCAAGTTGTCAACAACGAAGGTAATATGGATAACTGATTGTAACTTTGTAATAAGTTTCTTATGTGGATTATTTTGTTTAAATTTTTCTTCTTTGTTCAAAAACAATAATTTCTTTAACTTTATTATGTTCCATTTCGAGTCGCATTCAACAACTTCTTATTTATTGGTGTTTCTTAATTTTCGCTTTGAATTATTCACACAAGGTGGAAAGTTGCAGTATGAGTCTAATCCTCATTGTGATGTATTTTGTATTTTGATAGAGATACAAAAATAGGTGAAGAGAAAGAAATTTCCCAACAGATGGAACCCCAAAAAGTTGGTGATGATTATGCCAAACTGCGAATGAGAAAATGGTGAATGTAAGGGTTTGATGGTGGTTCATGATAATGTCAAGAGTAGCGATATTGTTGGAGAGGAAGGAACACACACAACGCAGATCACGTCCGATCATTTTCAACCAAATGACTCCACAGATGCGTAAGAATGTCCTTTCCTTTGAACTGAAAACTGAAAAATGTTGTGTTTTCAATTGTAATATTGTTCATTTGTTACCTAACTTAAAATTCCATATTGTTTATTTGCTGATTTATGAAGGCTTGTGTTAAGTGATAAAGATCAATCTCAAGAGGAGATGATGGTGATTATTGATAGTCTAAAAAAATAGAGGTGTTGTTGGAGATGATGGCACACACTCAGCTCAGAATGTGTGTGATCACATTCAACCGAATGACTCAACAAATATGTAAGAATGCCTTTCCCTTTCAACTCAAAATAGAAAAAGGTTTGAACTGATTTCATACATAATATAACCTTATGTTGCTGGCGATCTTTTATTTAAGTAAATCTTTATAAACTATATTTAAACACGTAAGATGATTGTGACAATGTCCTTGGTCTTGTGTTGTTAGCTGTGAAAGTGATTTGGAATCGAAGAAGGTGGATGATATAGGTGGATTGATGGGGTCTTCAGCTGAGGCTACAAATTTGAAGAGTGCGATTGAAGTCCTGATGATAAATCAAGGCTTGATATATCTAATAAGAAGGATATACCGACAGATTATGATGAAGCAATGATTAATGCGTGAGTTTTCTTTTATCTTTTCTAGAGATGCTAAAGGTTCAATGTCTCTCCAATATCATAAGATTTTAAGTGTGTGGTCTTTCAATATTCTTGAGTTAATGATGAGCAAATGTAGAGTACAGAAAGCCTGATATATGAGTTTTGCAGATTTTTTTGTCAAGCACAAATTTCACTAGAGTAAAATTTGTTGTCATCTTTTTTTCTACTTTGAGTGCTGTCATTCGATTGTAGCTTTTATCGTTGCAGTGATTTTAACATTGTACATGACACACTTCCCATGGATACTCAGTCCAAGTCTAAGAAGAGGACTTTGGAGAAAAAAAAATATCTAAAAGTAAAATAAATAAATCAGAAGTAAAAGTGGAAGGTATTTCTGGTACAAGCATATGCAATATGGTTCAGAATGAAGGGAAGGTAGTTGTGTATGAGCCAAATGAGGAAATGCAATATGGTTCAGAATGAAGGGAAGGTAGTTGTGTATGAGCCAAATGAGGAAAAGGCGGTCGGGTACAACCAGGATGATGAAACACAGTCTTTACCGAATGGGTTGATTATTGAAGAATTGGCTAAGAGAGATCCTAAAGGAAAATTAGCTCTACGTGGGAGAAAGGTACATTCATGTCAGCATAATTTTCGCACGTAGAGCTAATTTTCCTTTACGATCTCTCTTAGCCAATTCTTCAATAATCAACTCATTCGGTAAAGACTGTGCTTCATCATCCTGCTTGTACCCGACCACCTTTTCCTCATTTGGCTCATACACAATTACCTTCCCTTCATTCTGAACCATATCGCATATGCTTGTACCAGAACTACCTTCCACTTTTACTTCTGATTTATTTATTTTACTTTTAGATATTTTCTTTTTCTCCAAAGTCCTCTTCTTGGACTTGGACTTAGTATCCATAGGAAGTGTGTCATGTACAATGTTAAAATCACTGCAATGATAAAAGCTACAATCAAATGACAGCACTCCAAGTAGAAAAAGAGATGACAACAAATTTTACTCTAGTGAAATTTGTGCTTGACAAAAAAATCTGCAAACTCATATATCAGGCTTTCTGTACTCTACATTTGCTCATCATTAACTCAAGAATATTGAAAGACCACACACTTAAAATCTTATGATATTGGAGAGATATTGAACCTTTAGCATCTCTAGCAAAGATAAAAGAAAACTCACGCATCAATCATTGCTTCATCATGATCTGTTGGTATATCCTTCTTATTGGATATATCAAGTCCTTGATTTATCATCACGACTTCAATCGCACTCTTCAAATTTGCAGCCTCAGCTGACGACCCCATCAATCCACCTATATCATCCACCTTCTTCGATTCCAAATCACTTTCACAGCTAACAACACAAGACCAAGGACATGGTCACAATCATCTTTCGTGTTTAAATATAGTTTATAAAGATTTACTTGAATAAAAGATCGCCAGCAACATAAGGTTATATTATGTATGAAATCAGTTCAAACCTTTTTCTATTTTGAGTTCAAAGGGAAAGGAATTCTTACATATTTGTTGAGTCATTCGGTTGAATGTGATCACACACGTTATGAGCTGAGTGTGTGCCATCATCTCCAACAACACCTCTATTTTTTAGACTATCAATAATAACCATCATCTCCTCTTGAGATTGATCTTTATCAGTTAACACAAGCCTAAATAAATCAGCAAATAAACAATATGGAATTTTAAGATAGGTAACAAAATGAACAATATTACAATTGAAAACACAACATTTTTCAGTTTTGAGTTCAAAGGAAAGGACATTCTTACGCATCTGTGGAGTCATTTGGTTGAAAATGATCGGACGTGATCTGCGTTGTGTGTGTTCCTTCCTCTCCAACAATATCGCTACTCTTGACATTATCATGAACCACCATCAAATCCTTACATTCACCATTTTCTCGTTTGCAGTTTGGCATAATCATCACCAACTTTTTGGGGTTCCATCTGTTGGGAAATTTCTTTCTCTTCACCTATTTTTGTATCTCTATCATAATACAAAATACATCACAATGAGGATTAGACTCATACTGCAACTTTCCACCTTGTGTGAATAATTCAAAGAGAAAATTAAGAAACACAAATAAATAAGAAGTTGAATGTGACTTGAAATGGAACATAACAAAGTTAAAGAAATTATTGTTTTTGAACAAAGAAGATAAATTTAAGAAAAATAATCTGAACAAAGAAGATAAATTTAAGAAAAATAATCCACATAAGAAACTTATTACAAAGTTATAATCAGTTATCTATGTTACCTTCGTTGTTGACAACTTGCCTCAATTACATCTTCGTTTTTCTTCAGTTCACAGTCATGGCTTCTAACAGCTTCATCTTTGCTCTCGATCAACCCATCATTTTGATCAAACTCAACATCAAACTTCTTCTTGAGCCGTTTGAACCTAGGTTCCTTAGTCTTCTTTTTTCCTGACAACATTATCTCAATGCTTAAATCAAACAAATGGTCTAACTAAAACTAGATATACCAAAACAATTAATAGTGTTAGCATACATGATCAAGCATCCAAAAAAATTAAAGAATTTTGGAATACCAACATATAGTATTCCAAAGTTTTATATCATATCACCATGTCTAGTTTGCTTTTCTAGTTTGCTTTTCATTGACAAATTGTTCCAAACACATTAAACACATTAATTCTATCTGTAATACTAGATACCTAAACCTACTTAATTTTCCAAAATGACTCTTTGATTTTCACTCTGAGAGCTAACAAGATACATGCGTTTATAACCGCGAATAAAGGAAAAAACATGACATCATCTACTATTTGCAATACTAAAAGAAATACAATATATTTGACATGTAAATTTATTATCTTCAATGAGAAAGTTATCATGTCATAAGAATGGAACTTCCCTAAATAATTTATAGTGTAGCTACATAGTCCGAAGAATTTAGCGGATGTTTATTTAAACTTTTAAACACAAACATTATTACAGAAAGTTGTTTAATCAATTTAATAGGAACAATCTTCTCCTTTAACATACGTAAAAAATAATAATTATCTTGACATAACATACAATGCTTTATATATACTAATAATTATAGGGAAAGTTATGTAAGTGTAACTATCGCAGAGGAATGAAAATATCCTTATAAAACATCAACAACAGAATTACAATGATATTTAATTTAACATAGGTTGCCTTAAACATACAATTGTGTAGAAAGAAAGCTGACCAACTAATATTATGGATATGAGACTAAACCTACAAAATATTTATACGAAATCATAATAATTTCAAACAAACTAAGCACATAATCAAGATTCAACATCAAATATATGACGAACTTATGTGGGAAGGTGGCGAAACTGGTAGCTCGCTATCATCAATAAAACTATCTTCGTATTCGTCATCTTAAATCAAGCTTGTATCTAAAAAATTTCTCAAGCAAAAACAGTTTACTCGGGAGGGAAGTCTCAGTGTAAAGCTCTTCTAATTTTTCCCATAAAGCTCTTGTAGAATTTTGTTTACCAACGTTTCTAAACACAAAATCAGACAGATTTAATATAATCGAAGAATACGCATACTCATCATTTTCCAACATTTTTTCTTCAGAAATGTTATCAGAATATTTGCCATCTATGGCCCTGAAAATTTTTCGTTGGATCAAAATTGCTTTCATTTTTTGTTGCCAAATCGAAAAATCACTTTTTTCATTGAAAAGTTGGAGATTATAACCGGCCATATAAGAAGGATTTTAGAAAATAATTTTTAACAAATGTGAATTTTCAAAAAGGAAAATTTAACACATTGAATTTTTTTTGGCACAATTCTTTAGAAACAAAATTCACAAAAATGAAAAAACAAAGGGTAGGAAATGTCTTTAGAAAAGTTTTCAAGAATTATCACAAAGAATGGCCCAAATTCGCAGAATGATTCACAGTAATAATAATGCTTGAATTTATATCTCAATAATCACAATAATTACAATTATCTCAATAAACACAATAATCACAATTATGATAATAATAATCTCACCAATCACAAATTTCAACAAATGACAGAGACACAAATTTGAGGCGAACAAATCGCAGAAAATTTTGCAGCGGATTAATAAAATATAGCTTGAATTCCGAAGAACAAATCGCAGAGATAGATATCACAAAGATATAATAATCGAACAAATCATAGAAATATATATCACAAAGATCGAACAATCGCAGAAATATATATCACAAAAATCGAACGAATCGCAAAAATATATATCACAAAGATATAATAGCAATAAGTGTTAATATAGCCGAGGCTTCCAGCCTATGTCCGGACTAGATACCCGATGTCCTCAGGGGACCGGCCAAGTGAGAGTTTAGTGGGATTTACCACAGCTAATAATAACAGTAATATCGACTGAAAGAAAATTGCGAAAATAAAACAGGTGGGATTTGAGAAACGTTACCACCACCAGGAGCCGAATTTCAGAGACGAGCTCTGATACCACTATAGAGTGGCAACCTCAAAATTCTAATCAACTATTACAATAATACGGAGTACAAAACTCCTTAAAATACAAACCGAATATAAATCCAGAAATATAAACAGATTATATTAATGAAATGAAGCAGTAGGCTCAGATAGAATCAGATCCAAAGCGGCCAACAAATGCCTGTAGATCGTCACAGAGACTTTAAACCACACAAGATTGAGCCCACGGCTACCTCACTATCAACCGACTGAACAGATCACAACGACCTCGTTTCCTTTGGTCACAGAGACCCAGTAGTAATGTCACAAAGATTTCGGTTTCCTTTAGTCACAAAGACCCAGTAATAGTGTTTATTCAAAAGCTTTTGGAAGTGAATATAGATGCTGTGTTCTTAAACCAAAAAGAGACGAAGGTATCTATAGGGGTCAAGAAGAGACAGTGTATGGAAGTTGAGGAAGCTTTCCTAAAAGCCATTGGATTGGTTTTGGAAAGCTTCCTTCCAAAAGACGGCAGAAGAAGGAAGTAGAGACAAGGAAATCCATGGAGGATTTTAGATACAGAGAGAGAGGAGAGAAAGTCATTTCAGTGGCGCAAGAGATATAAGGGAGAAGCAACTAAATAATCAGGGTTAGGGACTTACAATATATATATATATATATTGGAAGTTGGGTCGGGTTACCGAGTTAGGGTTGGATTGTGGGTCATGCCTAGTGTGCCGACATTGTAGGCTATTGCTTAGTGGATCAATGGGCCATAAAAAAACCCAACTAATTTTATTGCCTTCTTCTCTTGATATTGATGGAGCCACACAAACGCCCCTTGGACCATGCATAATGGGTCCTGCAATTTGGTTTTACATAACCATTTTATTCCTATTATACCACATAGCCCAGCAATTCGTAAGGAACCTCGACTACTCCACAATATTCAGCAGCTCAAAGCAACTTGAAATCCAATCAGCAGGACCCCCCATCAACGCCAACAAATGCTACGACGGCAGATTTGAGAGTGCCCAAATTAATCTAGCAATAGAACAATCGCTAGGATATATATGCTTAACGGTTTCGTTTGCCGCCCGCACAATGCTTAGTATTCGATATACATCCATATTTGATTGAGTTTTATAGTCTCCCAAAGTTTTGGTTGTGATCACTCTTTCTGGATGAATCTTATCCCATATAATATTTGTAGTCTTCCAAGTTTGGGTGGCAGTAGGACTCCTTTTGTACACACTTATAAGTTGAGGATTATATGAATCTAAGAGAACACAATCTAAGAGAACACAATTCATTTGGGAAAAATGCAAGCAACCGCTTTTTGATATTGCAAATGTGCAAATTACTCTCTTATGAAAAAATAAATTGCGGTTTACTTCTTTATATTTTTTAAAATACAACAATTTACCGCCTTATGATTTTTAAAAAGTACAGGGGGGTAAATTGCTATATTTTTTTTTGTAAGGGGGTAATGTGCTCATTTTTAATATTACAGAAGATAAATTGTTATTCATCCCAATTCATTTACTGCGTATATTCTTCCTCATACTCTCTCTATTCGGCTTATTTACTTTTATGTTACAAAAAACAAATTTTTAATAAAAATATTATTCTCTTAAAAAGCATAACAATTCTATTACAAGTTATGGACAATGCCGACAAAAAGGGGTCGATCCACGACTCAATTTTTTATATTTATTTTTAAAAAATATTAATTATTATTATTACATATTAAAATTATTTAATATGTAATAATAATAATTAATATTTTTTAAAAATAAATATAAAAAATTGAGTCGTGGATCGACCCCTTTTTGTCGGCATTGTCCATAACTTGTAATAGAATTGTTATGCTTTTTCGCGACGCAAGCATGAAAAATCAAAAAATATGATTAAACATACAATTAAATCTCGACTACAAAAAAGGCAGGATTTAGAATGGGTCTAGGAACTGTTTTTTTGTCTTTGGAACGGTTTGCAGGACACCAAACTTATTTGGAGCCATTTTTGGAATGATTTTGTAACAGTTGAAAATTCGACCTTACAAATGGCGTTACTAAATTTTACGAACTGCTCGAGCAAGGCGTTCCTACTTGGGACGAGAATTGTAACACTCTATGAAAATCATTCATAATATTGAATTTGTCAAAAAAATTATTTTTTTTTTTAATTGGAACGGTTTTAAGAACAGTTAGTCTTATTTAGGAACACGTATATAAAACTGTTTTAGTAATGCTATTAGGAACGGTCTCTCTGATTTGGAACACATACATAAAAGTGAAATAACACTGGTATTAGGAACGGTCAACCACTATTTAGGAACACTTATTTGAAATGGTTTGAGCATGGTATTTGGAATGATCAATGAAGTTTAGGAACATGTTTAAAAATGTTTTAGTAATGACTTTTGGAACGGTCATTTAGTTAGATTTGTAACATTTCTTTACCATTACTAAAATCGTTCCTAATTTTTTAATTTATTTATATTTTATAATTTATTCATATATTTCATAAATTATAATAAATAAATAATTTAAATATTTCAATAAATCTTAATATATAATTAAATTAGTTTAATAAAATTTTAATTAATTATATTTATAAATTTAATTAATTAAATAAATATGAAATAATGAAATGTAGTAAACATTATGAAACATGAATAAATAAGGAAAATATTATATTAATATGGAATTATCTAATTACAAAAATAAAACAAAAAATTTAAAACTTAATCTAACCCCTCCTTGTCAACAACGTCCATATCGTCCTGATTCGAAGCCCGAGGGTTTGTCGGAGGCGGTTTTGGAACGTCTTCTGTAAAACAAACAAATTATTAGTACTTTTAACCAAGAATGAATTTCTATAAAAAAAAATAATATTAATAATCTACTCACCACCACCTCAGCCGCAGTCCTCCTTTCTCTCGTAGCACCTTTCAAATAACTCCATCTGCTTGGGTTGCCGACCGAGCTCTGTCTTCTGTAGAAGGAAAAAACTGTTAGCATCTTATTTATCAACATTGTCTTTTGTTCATAGATGAAGATGGATAAACTTAACTAGTTCTATTGGCAGAATTCACTTGATGGGCTAAACAAGAATGTATGATATGTTTATACGTAAATACAAAAAAATTATATATTTTGAAATAATTATCAATTATTGGAACTATTGTCCTCAATTTGTTTTCTATTTCTAATGATTATGTAACTGTATTTTAATTTGAAATATTACATTAATATTGATAATATTGATATTGTTGACATTATTTTGTAAATAATATTATATTAGGACTATTGGTCTAATTTTGTGATTATTGATATTACTATGTAAAAATATTATTATTGAGAATATTTTCTAATTTTGTGATTATTGACATTTTTATGTAAATAATATTATTATTGGGAATACATATTGGTCTAATTTTTGTGATTATTTACATTATTATTTAAATAATATTATTATTGGGATTATAAATTGGTCTAATTTTTGTGATTATTTACATTAT
>NW_011628175.1:17722-24399 GCF_000512975.1 Sesamum indicum
GAGATAGAGAGGAAGAGAGTGAGGGGGAGAAAGGGAAAAAGAAAAAATCCTCTAAATATTGTATATATATTAATTTTTGGAATAAGCTTTGGAACGATTTTTTTTTTTCTAAAATGACTGTTCCATCAACCGTTTCGAATAACCAAAACGACATAGTGTCAGTTGACAACAGTTTTAACAATAACTGTTCCTATTTTTAAAATTTTTCCTAAAAACAAAATTGATGTCGTTTAATTCAAAAAAATCATTTTGGAGCATTTTTAACAAAGCCGTTCCTAATTGTGTGCGAAAAGTATTTTTCCAAAAAAATCAAGAAAATAAAAAATATAGAAAAAACCGTCTTAGACATATTAATGATCAGAATAAGTAGACCATAAATTAATTAAGGCCATCAGAAACATATAATACATTGAATTAAATTGATACATGTTTAGAAGATCAAGTATAATTGGATATATAAGATTGTTAGTCTTACATAGATATAAGTAACATCTTATACTGTTGTATTTGGATCACCTAATCAAACCGGTAAAATTTTAATCAGATCGTTAGATATTACTAAATTGAAAAAAATACTATATCCGATGAAGTTTTGGACATTTTTTTTATACAAGTACTGAGATATCATATCTGATACACAATCAATAGGGCTAAAAATAATGCAACTGTCCATCAGACCATGTGATTTTAGATCAGATCACTAGATATGTTCACATATGGAAATTGTTATGCGTTTAAGTTTGGAATTTATTAGGGACCCGGATGTTGAGATATCGCAATTGGGAAGTGAACGAGGAATCTGTGGACATATTTAGGAACGGTTTTAGAACTTATTTAGGAACATTTTTTGTTAATCATTTTAGGAACAGATAGTTTATACATTTATGCACGATTTAATTTAAATTCATCTTAGGAACGATCAAATATTTAAAAATCATTCCTAAGTTTGATTTTTCCTCCACTTTTCATTTGGAGTGAAATTAAATTTTTTGAAATTGATTTTGGAACAGTTAGAATAAATTAATTGTTCCTAAATTTGGTCCCTCATTTTTTATTTAGGACATTGTAATGTATTTAGGAACGGTTTTTTTAAGTGCGTTCAAAGTTGGAATGGTGTTCGGAATAGTTTGTTTATTTTTGGACTGTTCCTAAATAGAAAGATATTATTTTTTGCTTTGAAAAATAATTTTATTTGTGTGAGAATATTATTTTGCAAATTGTCCACAAAATACACTAAAAAATGTTCCAATGTGTAGCGGATTTTGGAATGGTTTTTAAAACACATTATTTCTTAAGTAAAACTTATAATTTGGAATGGTTTTTAGTATAATTTATTAAGTGTGTACTAAAATCATTCTAAATTGTACCTCATTCTGGAATAGATTTTCTAACTATCATTTTTTGGAGATCTATTGTGACACAGATAGGAACAGTCATTGCAAGACCGTCCCTAATTCTAATAATGTGTTTCAAATAGAGTTCCAAACATTAACTTTTTCTATTTTAGACCGGTCTTCGGAATGGATTTTGTAATTGTTAGTTTGGAACACATGTTGAAACAGTTTGGCCGTCCCAAAATTATAACTCGAAAAAATGTGGATCATGACGTCATCTATCAATATCCTTTCAAAGCCTGTTTCAATATGGAACGGGTTTTGAAACAGTTTCCTCACCCATGCCAAATTCCTCAATTTTTTGTAGTGCTTGATGAAGGGGTATAACCTTTTAAAGATGACTAACTCCTTACCCTTGTTCCTTCCTTCGTTGACTCCTTGTGCGACAGGGGACTCGGAGTCTCAGATACAATAGGCTGCTGATTAATATATCCACATGAGTTATTTTTGTCTTCCTCCATAGCCTTACCCGATTCAGCTATGGGTGGCTGCACTCGTGCCTTCTACACGTAAATATTGATCGGCGGTTTTGGTACTTTCATGGAAGGGAAATCCTTCATGGCATGTCCGAGGCTCATGCAAGTGGTGCATTTAGGGAGCAGCCACTCGTATTCTACGTCAACCTTACATGCAATTTCTCCACCTTCCTCTGTTTGGCATTGATGTCAAGCATGACACATACACGAGCAAAATCCAGTCTCATGCATGCGCGTGTGATCGCATCCGGATAAAGAGGTCGTCCAATGCCACTTGCAACCGTACTCAAGCCATCATTAGTCCATAATTAAACTGGCAAGTGTCGAAGTTTATTCCAAACTCGGCCTTGCGTATGTTTCAGCTTACGTAGGAGCATGCCCGACTCCCATTTCTGCAATACAATTGGTTGTCCTTGGAACAACCATGGTCCGCCCTCTAGAACTTCTTCCATTGCCACTATAGTTTTGAATCGAAAGAAGAAAAATCCATTTGCCATGGCCGTGACTTCTGTTAACAATGGCCAAATAGATTTGACGTAGTCCTTTACGTGATGAAAATACGGTCTTTTGCCCAAAAAATAACCCACTGCTCTCGCATTCCAGCGACGTGAACCATCTCGAACCATATCCATCGTGGGTCGTACAATAATTTCACCATTTTTCATCATAGGTGGAACATAAGTCAATATTTTCCAAGTCGAATAATGGAAAATATTGGTAATTTTATCGTAATAATTCATGAAGTTCGAACAAGGTTGCAGTGGCACATTAACAACGAAGATTCCGGTGGGCGAAGATGTCGGTAAGCTGCAATCACGTACACTGGCGCAGCATCAACAGAAACAGCATCGGCAGTAGGCAGTTTCGGCAATTAAAGTAACGCTGTCGAAACTGCTGCAGTGGCGGTTTTAGCAGTTCCAGCCCGTCCAGTCGCCGTCGCCATCTGTGCAGTGGCTGCAGTATTCGCAGCAGGGATCATCATCATCATCTCCGGTTCCCCATTGCTCTGTATCCGATCTGGGCTAGGAGTAATTGCCTGCACAACCATGGCCGTTTCATCTCGCGCCGCTAGCAGCACTATAGAGACCCTCAGATTCAAATCTGTAGTAGCCCTATTTTTAGAGATCTGCAGCGACGACGCCAAGCAAGGAGGATGCTGCACTGCCTGTTTAGCCATCAAGCGCACCAAACGGCAAAATAGCAGCTCCTGCGAATTCCTGTTGCCTTCTCCATATTTCGCTATCCAACGCAAGTGGAGATCATTCAGTGCGCGAACAAATTCGTCAAACCCTTTGTCAATTACTCTATTGGCCAAAACAATAAAATCTGTAAACTGAAACTCCAAGGGGGACTGATTAATTGTCGGCGCATCTTCCCCGTCCAATCTTTCATCAGTCGCTGTAGTGTTGATGCTGTTCGCCTGCCCTCCATGTTCGTCAACAACATTCCCCAACTCGCCGCCGTCTATCCCCGCCACCATATCGTCTTCATCCTCGTCGGCCGCGGCGTCAACGTGAATTCCGTGTGAAGAGTGTGTAGTTTTAAATTATTAAATTGAAACTGATATTATTTAATTAAATAAATAAAAAATTAAAATCATGCGAAATGGGGTGGTTTGTAGGACGGGTTTGGCGGGGTTGGGCTTTTAAGGGGATGGGGCAGGGTCGGGATTTTTCCAGGCGAGGCAGGGTACGGGTTCGGGGTTTACGAAGAGGGGAAGGTCCGGGTCCAGGCAAGGACAAACCCGCACCAGACTTGCCCCGTTGCCATCACTACTCAAAAGTGAACTCAAGGGAGCTTGTCTGTAAGTTTAGATCCAAAAGCAGCGGGAAAAATGTATAACTAACTAACTACCTAACTAACCCCAACCAACTTGAACACCTGTCAAAATTAACAGCGGGACATAAAAACTATATATGCATGAGAAATGCATTTTCAAATATAAAAAACATGTTGTATGGATAGCGCGTCTTCCTCTTTCTTCAGCCTGGATCCTGGAGATGCTATACTATGGACTTTCATGGCCATCACCATCATTTCCAGCATCCTCCCCAGAAGTTGAATGTCGATCACCGGAGATCAAACCCTACTTGCACAACAAACAATCGAAGGTAGCTCCCAAAAGAATTTTGTTAAACATGTAAGCAAGTTGTTTGCAACATGGAAGCCCTTCTTTGTAACAATCACGGACAATGTGACCGTCAATGTCCAAGTGCTTGGTTCATTCATCAGACACCTTGTTGGCCGTGATATGTAAGGCGGTCGGATTATCGCAATGCAAAGGAATGGGCGTAGGACAACAATCCCAAAATTACAAAGGATATAAGAGATCCACTTGAATTCGCAAATAGTAGGCCCCATGCTATGATATTCGGCCTCAGCAGAGGATCGAGAAACTATACACTGCTCTTCATTTTCCAAGATAAAAGGGCATCTCCAAGAAAAATGCAAAACCTAGTCAGAGAACTGTGCGAATCCACACAAGAACGCCAATCCGCAATATAGTAGGTTACAAGATAGGAAGGAAAGAGAAGGTCTTTAGTAGGAGACCCTTTGAATTAGCAAACCAAATGCAGCACCGCAAGCCAGTGAGCCTCACATGAATTTTGAGGGAATTGGCTAAGTTGTTGAATGCCATGTTAAATATCAAGGCGCGTGAAGCTGAAATAGAGCAAACACCTCACTAACTGGGGATAAGGTTTAGGACCATTCAAGTAAGCATTAGTATGAGAATGTAATTTCATGCCCTGTGGCAAAGGAGTAGCGGCGGAAAGTGCCTGCGGAAGCCCACAATCAGTAATAATATCAAAGATATACTTGGACAGCATAATGGAGGTGCCGTGAGCAGATCCCACAATTTGGAGCCCAAGCAAATTCATCCTTGATAGTAAAAATATCGTCAAGATATACCTTAACCTGAGAGATCAATTCTTCTGTAAGGACCATAACGAGAAAGCATCGACATAGACGAAAAGACCAATGCAATCATCAGTCGATACGTTTGATGAAAAGGCAATATTCATGGGTAGGAGGACGAAAACCAAACAGACAATTTGGTTGGAGAATTCTCGATCCATTTATCGGAATCCTACTTTCAAACCATACAATGAGCGTTTTAGGCAGCAAACATGGCCTGGATCAACAACATAACCTTTAGGAGCGGTCATATAAATTTTTTCTTGCAAATGACCGTGAAGAAAGTCGTTATTTATATCAATCTGGTGCACGGGCCATCGAAAGTCTATAGGAACAGCCAAGCGAAGCGCACCATAACAACTTTAGCAATTGGTGAGAAGCTCTTAGTGTAATCAATCTGGGTGTAGCCCTTGGCCACTAGTCAGGTTTTGTATCGATCAACAGAATAATCATATTTCCATTTAACTTTAAAACCCACTTACCACCAATCGTCTTCTTCCCTTTAGGCAAAGGACCAACGTCCATGTCATTGTTCTCAAAGGCTATAAGCTTTTGGTTGATAGCATTCACTTATGGGGTACTAATAGAAGCCGGCTTATAAGTCCATGGTTCCTGCAAAACAGATATTGATGCCCTAAATTTCAAGGATGTAGAGGTAAAGTTTCTGAGAGTTGGTGTAGAGGCACGATCATCTATATGACATACAAAGTCATTAAGCGATGATAGTTGCTGATGGTCCCTCAGTGACCGTCTAGGTTGTCTGTAAGGGATAGTAGTAGAATTAGAATGGGAAGAAGGTAGGAGAGATGGTTTAGGTGGGGATAAATTTATCGGTCGTATGGGGTCAACAGCATTTGCGGCAAGTGGAATATTTGACAATGGACAGTGAGCAGGAGTAGGATTAACATGAGCAAAAGAAAACACATATTCATGGAATTTAACATCGCGAGACACAAATTTGTGGTAAGATTCGAGATCATAGACTTTATATTGCTTTTTGACCAGGGGGTAACCCAGAAAGATACATTTAGAGGCAAGCCTATCAAATTTGGATTTATTGACAACAAAATAAAGACAACTAAATGTTTTAAGGTGTTCATACAAGGTTGGCTTGTTGTATTGAATGTGAAATGGTGTTTTACAATTAAGAAGAGGAGAGTGGAAATTATTTATGAGATAAGTAGTTGAAAGAATGGCATCACCTAAAAATTTTCTAGGAAGTAAAACCTGAAACATAATACCTCTAGAAGATGCCTATGCTTACGGTCTACTACTCCATTTTGCTGTGGTGTATACGTGAAACTCTTTTGTTGAATGATCCCGGGGATATGAAAGAATTTTGACATTGCTCATTGAGAAATTTCAGCCATTATATGATCTCACCCACTTTATTCTCTTGTGAAATTGTGTCTGAACAAGATGCAAAATTTTTGTAGGGTATAGAGTCTCGTGTCTCATTAGAAATGTACAAGTTGCTCTACTAAAATCATCAATAATAGTGAGAATAAATTGACACCCAGAGATT
Organism: Sesamum indicum; assembly: GCF_000512975.1. Classification (NCBI taxonomy): domain Eukaryota; kingdom Viridiplantae; phylum Streptophyta; class Magnoliopsida; order Lamiales; family Pedaliaceae; genus Sesamum; species Sesamum indicum. The sequence goes on from NW_011628175.1 coordinate 24,034, forward strand.
GTGTGTTGCCTATAAGGTCCCCAAATATCGACATGGATAAGATCAAAGATGGAGTTGGAGCGAATGTTGCTGGAATGAAATGGTAATCTATGAAGTTTAGCTAAGAGACAGATATTATAGATGACATTTTAAGAAGCAGAGACCAGGGTAGTAGAAGAAATATACTTCATTGAGTTCTTGGACAAATGGCCTTGTCTGTTATACCAAACGTCATTATTACATGATATTGCTAAGATAGGCTGGAGTTACAACTAAAATGAACTAATGAAAGTTTATTAGGTTTATTTCCATCACAAGCGGTAGAGTCCAACACATGCGCATCTAGGAGTTGGTGCCAAGCAAGCCAACTTATCCCACAATTTCTTT
>NW_011628175.1:24474-52196 GCF_000512975.1 Sesamum indicum
CCATATCGAGCTTCTAATTCCATCCACAAATCCCTTGTTGAACTCACATACATGAATGCCTCAACTATATCCTTTGAAATAGAATTTAGGATCCAAGTTGTCAACATGGAATGAATATGATTCCATTTCTTAAACTCCTCTGAAACTTCGGCAGGTCGGACCAAGCTTCCATATATATAAATTCCAGCTTTATTTTCGCAGCAAGAGCTACTATCCAGGTAAGATGGTCGGATGAATAAAGCTGTAAGTGTTAGAATATGTGACCTGAAAGCCAATTAGATTGGCATACTTGTTATCTATTATGCCGGTAACTTAATTTTATATAATATCTTTCAATGATTAAAATGAATATTCTCTATTAGCATTTTATTTATTGTGCTCATTGCACATATGCTTGCATTTCTTTCAAACATCACAACAAAGCCCACAGACCACTTTAACAACCGTACAATAGTTGGACTGCGCATTGGATGGCGATCATGAAACTAACTATCTACGGTTGGGTCTGAAATATTCCAAGTTGAGGACCTCGAGAATGGGCATTGAGTGTTCTATGAAGACTTGCACTAAGAGTTGCATTCATTTGATGAATGTCGTATTTCATCGACGATAGACGTGGGACGTCTATGCAATCTTAATAGGTCGATTGACTAGGTGTTGAGTCGATTGAACTGATTCGTGGGGATGGTTATATGGAAGTTTGGAGGCTTAGTCGGTATGACTCAGATCCCCGGCTTCGATAGTACAGGTATATGGAAGTTTGGAGGCTTAGTCGGTATGACTCAGATCCCCGGCTTCGATAGTACAGGAGTAGTCCTCAGACATGAGGAATTACGCAGTCACGTGCATGTGATGACTATATCTTGGATTTGTTCGAGAGGTGATCATCCCAAACATGGTTATGCCTTGTCCAGTACAGTCAAATCATGTAGTGAGAATAGTGAGTTCCAAGAAGAGGATTCATCTCCTGTCAAAACGTGACAGAGGTATCTCCTATGCACTTGGAGATACGTTTACGCTCTATAATGTTGTGGCCATTAATTGATCGAATAGAAAAAAGAGGTTCCTCTGTTGAGCAATTTGACGTAACGCGATCTCAAGTATTAAGCATAGACGCCTAGTCCAGGATGGGAACCGATACCCAATTCCATGCCCTAAACTAAGGCCGACAGACGGTAGACAGAAGGACCGTGCCCGTATAGACACGAGAGTCTAAAAGTTCATATGGATATTCGCCTAGTCTGTACTTTCATGGACTGTTGCTAGACGGTCACCCATGGTGATGGGCTTTCTCGATCAAGGGTTGATCAAGAATTACTAATTAAATTAGATTTAATTAATAATAGTGTTTAACACCAGCCCAAGTCTAGCTGAAAGGTGAACCTAAAAAGTCACACACAAATCATTGAGAAGGGACGACGAATTAATTAAAAATTAATTCCATAAGTAATTGAATTACTTATTAATGAGAGGGGTCCAATAGATGGAGGAGCCCAAGAATAAATTAATAAGATTAATTTATTGGGCTTGCCCTTATTATTTAATAAGTTACACTTATTAATTAATAAAAGCTTATTGGACTCATATATTTAATCCGTATTAAATATATGATGGACTTAATTAAGTTGGCTCTAGTTAAATTGGATTTAAGTAAAATTATTGGGCCTTGTATTTTATTTAATAAAATCGACCAATGCAAAGCCCATAACTAAGTTGGTGGAAAATCTTAAAAAAGGAAATTATTGACTAACAAATTCACTTTTGGAAAGTGCCATGTTAATCATCCTTTATTTGAAATAAATGATTTTATTACCTTATGGATGATAGGATGAACCTAGACACATTCTAATACATCCACTCGGCTGCCCCTCTCCAATACACACTTGCTGTTTTTTTTTTCCAATTTCTTTTCTAGCAAATTAAGTTGAGGGATCCCAGTTCTGGTGTGGTATGGACGTATCTTTAGAGGGCCTCTACGTTGAAGCCGCGTGAACAAACCAAATGAAGAAGATTCGAAGTAAATCAAATCAAAGAGGTAACTTTTGATTTATGATTTATGATTTATGTACCTCTCATTTTTTGTTCTTTTACCATTAGCCCCGTTTAACTTTATTGGTATTGTGATAAACTATATCGAATCCTCAGAAACTTCAAGGGTACAGCCCTTAGAATTATGATTTTACTATGTTTCATTTTTATTTATGAATTTTCGCATTATCGCTTCCGCTTGCGCATTCTTGGGCCGATCCACTCGCATTGTTCGATGTTTTCAGTAAGAGTCATATCTACCGTTGTTTGGTTTACAATTGCACTTTGATTCAACGGAGCAGTCCGAGTCTCTACAACATTCCCTTCCATTGCCTTTGATCCTCTGGGCGCCATTGAGGAATATAATCGAACATGTTTTGTACATTGATGAGAGAAGTATGCAGAGATCTTCAAAAGAAGGCTCTGATACCATGTTGAAAACTGTAATTGCAGTGAAAAAATTTGTTGAAGCCACGGAATGTTATGAGCAAAATTTCCTGTGTATTGATTGTATTCAATTATTCTCAGTAGTAAGCTCAAGGAAGCTCGACTTGAAAAATAGGTCCAGAAACAGTGAGGAAAAAGGAATAATCAACTAACAACCTAACTAACCCCAACTCAAGATGCATAATAGGCCAGGCTTGGCTAACCAAACCCACGACCGGATTGAACCAATTAAAGAGGGGGTTTGTTTTGGCCTAGGCCTGCTTGGGACCATGTTGGTCCTTGACCGGTCCCAGGAATCAATACATGGGATTAGCCCAACCCAGTGGCTTTGGACCACCTGGCCTTGGACTGGGCTTGTTGGGCCTTTTTTTAAAAAGATTATATATTCTTAACTATTATTTTTCTATATATAAATTTTTATGTGATTTAATTTATTATTTATTTATTTCATAAGATAATTATAAATTTAAGTAATTCTATATAAGAACACTTCAATATCATAAACAAATAAAACAAACACATGCGTACCTAATTCGGGATTGGTTTGGGCTTGGTCCTCAATCGGGCCGGTCCATGGACTGAACTTGGGTTTAAAAATGGACACAATTGAGGCACACTTAGAGCTCCAAGACTGTCCTAACACCGACCATGAATAGTAGCGGGTCGGTCCTAGGGTGGAGTTTTTCAGGCTGGTTCATCTCGATCTTGAACCGACCCAGCCCCCTATGCACCTTGAACCCCAACCAACTTGGACACCTGTCAAACTTAACAATTAACAGCTGGACACATAAAAAATATATATGCATAAGAAAGTGGATTTTTTCACTTATAAAAGCTTGTTTTATTGCCGTGTCTTCCTCTTTCTTGAGCCTGGATTCCAGAGATGTTGGACTACCGTTGCACTTTCATGACCATCACCATTATTTCCCACGAAACAGGAAACAACTACTGATGAGTATATGTTTGAAATATTGAAAATACCCTTCATTAAGGGCATTTTAGTCTTTTACCCTGGATCCGCGCCTTTAGTACCGGGCGGGTCGAAGCCGACCCGACCCGAATCTAGCCGTCCGCTTGAAGACCCAGACAATGATGATCCTCCGATTTGAGACGTAAGCTAGCAGGATAAGGCCACGTGGCCCATTCAACAGTATCCGGCTAAGCCCTATAAATACCCCAAAATGCTATTTTTGAGGTAATTAATGCTAAACTAGTTCGACCTACACCCTTAATTGCATACTTTTGCCCGACGAGCTCATTTTACTTATCTTATTCTTAGGATCCCAAATACTTGGTCTTGGTGGGGTTAGTCAACTATAGTGAGGTCGCTCACTCTAGGTTGCTGATTTCGAGCAAGATCAACTACACATGCCAAGATATTACTTCTTTTTTTTTTCTACTTTTAATTACAATGAGAACGTAAATGACTTGATAGAGTGTTGAGTTTTGGATTGTTTGTCGAAATAGAAGCTATGATTTCATAGTAATTAGTTGAATGCTGCTAAATTTATGGGTCGTACAAATCGTGGTTCAATGAAACTGCTAGGAGGCAGCTGTGTGAAAATATAGAGCCGCATAGAGAGTCTAGAGAACCAAGTGAGCTGGAACACCGAAGAAAGAGGCCAGCATCGTCGGAGGCCGGTTCTAGTGGTCATGTCCGAGCAAAAAAGAGGGAGCCCGTAATATCATGAGTGGAGGTTGGAAGCATGGTAAAGCAGATAGAGCTCCTAAGCAAATAGATTGATGAATTGAAGAAACGAGGGGAGATAGTCTCCCACAACAAGAATTCTCCATTCAGCAATGATATACTGATTCAGGTGGTCGAACCAGGATTTAGAGTGCCTGATTTGTAGAGGTATGACGGTACGAAGGATCCACATGAGCATATTGCAGCGTTTGAGATGGTCATGAATTTATACGGACAGCTAGGTCCCATCATGGCAAAGTTGTTCGCCACCACGCTTTCGGGGAAGGCGCAAGAATGGTTCACCAGTTTGCCCCGAGAGAGTATTGAATCATATGAACAGCTCGTGCAGAAATTCTACTTCCATTTTGCGAGCAAGAAAAAACAGAAGAGGTCGGCAACCCACCTGTTCAACATCCGTCAGAAGGAGGACGAGACCCTGAGGAACTTCATGGGGAGATTCAATAATGAAACATTGGAGGTTCAGGAGCTGAGAATCGGCATGATCGTGAGCATTCTGATACACGGTCTGAAAAAGGGTCCATTTACATCTGCGCTCGCACGCGATCCCCCGGGTGATGTGGAGTAGCTGATGGCTTTAGCTCAGAAATATATAGACGTGGAAGAAATGAACGCAATGAAGGATTTTGAGAGAAGAGAGCACGAGCAGGCATACAGACAACCGCGAGATGTTAGAGAAGGCGGTGGAAGCAGGGCCAAGAATGAAAGACCCAAAGAGCCGAAGTACCAACCCAAATATCATAACTACACTCCATTGGCCATGTCGCGTGAAAAAACCTTGATGATGGTCGAAAATGCAGATGTGTAGAAGTGGCCAAGGCACACCAGGTATACCCCCTCTAAGAAATTTTCTAACAAGTATTGCAGATTTCATCGTGAGAGGGGACACAATACGGAGGAATGCTTTCAGCTAAAGATGAGATAGAAAGGTTGGTGAGACAGGGGTATTTCTGAGATTAGGTCCCTGCCAATTGCAAGATCAACAAAGATGAAGTAAGGAGGAGCAGGTCGAGGAGCCGGGATCGAAATCCTGGCCCTTCCAGAATGGATAAGGCCCCAGCTAGCAGAAGTAATGCACCCACGAAGGGGCTGATATATACAATTGCTGGAGGGTCCAGCACAGGAGATTCCTAGAGAACGAGAAAGAGATGTGCCCGAACATTGGGGTCGAGCAGAGAAAGGGAGTTTGTATTGAAAGTAGAAGAAGAAGAAGCTATCTCCTTCGACAGTTTAGATAGACCAGCGAATAGTGGAGACATGAACGATCCGATGGTCATCAAGCTTGACATAGCGAATTTCACTGTTCACAAAGTACTGGTTGATAGCGGGAGCTCTGCGGATATCATTTTCAAAAGCATGGTCGATAAGATGGGTCTAGAGAATGCCCGTTTGGAACCTGTGAAAGCTCCTCTGGTCGGTTTTGGAGGGAGTGAGGTAGCTTCGCTGGGAATGATCGAGCTGCCGGTGTCCATGGGTGAAGAGCCGAAACGAAAAACCCTGATGGCAAAATTTTTGGTAGTGGATACCCCATTTGCTTATAATGTTATTCTGGGCAGACCCAGTCTGAATTTATTACGAGCAGTCATCTTGACATATCACATGAAAATAAAATTCCCCACTGAGAATGGAATAGGAGAGGTGGCCTGCGACCAGAAGGAAGCTAAAAAATGTTACAACTTGTCGCTGAAAGGAGAATCCAGTCAGAAGAAAAGAATGATTGGGGAAGACACCGAGTCGTGGCCATATGTAGCTGAACACATGAAACCCAGTGGTGAGTATAAGGCCGTGCAATTCGTTGAAAGCGAACAGGGGAGAACCACGAGAATTGCGGCAAACATGGGAGAAAAGGAAACAGCCATGATCGAATTCTTGAGAAGGAACGTAGACATGTTCGTGTGGAGCCCCTCAAACTTTACAAGTGTCAACCCTGAAGTGATCGTGCACAGGTTGAATGTCGGTCCCACAGCACGACCGGTCCAGCAAAGGAAGAGGTCATTTGGGGCAGAAAAGAACAAAATTATAGAGTAGGAGGTCGCTAAGCTACTCGAAGCCGGGTACGTATCTGAAGTTCAATATACTGATTGGCTCTCTAATGTGGTGCTTGTCCCTAAGTCCTCAGGGAAGTGACGGATGTGTGTGGACTTCACCGACTTGAATAAAGCCTGCCCGAAAGATCCTTATCCCTTACCCCGAATTAATATCACGGTAGATTCTACAGCGGGGTTCGAAATGTGTAGGTTATCATCAAATTTTTATGGCCAAGGAAGACCGGGAGAAGACATCTTTTGTTACCAATAATGGAATTGCCAAGGAAGACCGGGAGAAGACATCTTTTGTTACCAATAATGGAATTTATTGTTATAACGTAATGCCATTTGGTTTGAAGAACGCAGGTGCAACCTATCAACGATTGGTGAATAAGATGTTCCACGAGCTCATCGGCAGGACAATGGAAGTATATGTCGATGACATGTTGGTCAAGAGCAAGAGGTCGCAGGATCACCTCGAACATCTCGAACAGGCATTCCACATCATGAGGACATATGCAATGAAGTTGAACCTGGACAAATGCACATTTGGGGTAGGAGGAGGCAAGTTCTTGGGATACATGATCAGTGAACGAGGAATTGAAGCTAATCCTTAGAAGATTCAAGCTATCATGAGCCTGAGATCGCCGACCACAATCAAGGAAGTACAGAAATTGACGGATAAGATCGCTTCACTGAATCGATTTATTTCTAGATCAGCTGATAAGAGCTTACCTTTCTTTAAAATCTTGAGAAAGACTAAAAATTTCGAGTGGAACGAAGAGTGCGAAAAAGCTCTACAAGGTCTCAAAGATTATTTGACAAGGCCTCCACTGCTCGCAAATCCTAAGGAAGGGGAAACGCTGTTTCTGTACTTAGCTGTGTCCGAGAGACGCTGTCAGCTCATTGCTAGTGCGGGAAGAAGAAGGGAGTCAAAGCCCTATTTATTATGTCAGCAAGATCTTACAAGGAGCGAGATTGAGATATTCAGAGATGGAAAAGCTGCCACTCGCGCTGGTTATCACAGCCCGCAAGCTGCGACCATATTTTCAATTGTACAAAATTGTGGTGCTGACCAATCACCCTTTGAAATATGTGATGTCTCGGCAGAAGTTTCAGGAAGGTTAATCAAATGGGTGGTCAAATTGGGGCAATATGACATTGAATATCAGCCCAAAACAGTGCAGAAGGCACACGTGCTAGCATATTTTGTGATGGAGTTGTCTAGCGATCCCAAAGAATAGAATTGCAAATGGATGCTGCACGTTGATGGATCCTCAAATGCCAATAATGGGGTTGCTGGAATATTGATCCAAGGACCCGAGGAGGTGGAGTTCGAAGTCACAGCTCGATTATCGTTCTCGGTCACTAATAATGAGGCGGAATACGAGGCATTGATTCTGGGACTCACGTACGAAGCCGGAGCAAGAGACTTAGAGGTTTTCACAGATTCCCAGCTGGTCGCAATGCAGATCGAAGGGACGTACGAGACGAGAGAAAAGATGATGACATCCTACACAGGCATCGTTAAGAATTGGATGGACAAATTTGATAAGTGTTCTATCTCGCAAGCTCCCAGGGCCGAAAATGATAAAGCAGACGCCTTGTCCAAGTTTGGAGCAGCAATGTCTATAATAAGGGATCGCAAGGTTATAGCATTGGTCCAAGAGTGATAAGCCATTTCGGGTAAAACGGAGGTGCAGGCAATATTTGGGGTTGAATCCTGGAAAGATAAGATTGTAAAGTATTTAAAGAGCGACACCTTGCTGGAAGATCCCATTAAAGCTAAAAGAGTAAGATTTCGAGCCGCAAGTTTCACATTGCTATCAGGCCAGTTGTACAAGCGAACGGTTGATGGAACCCTAATGAAGTGCTTCGATGAGGAAAGAGCTGAATACGTGATGCGAGAAATCCATGAGGTCAGTTGTCGAAATCATTCAGGCATACCGTGGCCAGAATTTCGGAGAAAGAAGTCATCAACTTCATATGGAAGAACATCATATGTAGGTTCGGCATACCTAGAATTTTAATTTCTGACAATGGGACTCAGTTTCAGGGAAGAAAAATCACTGAATGGTGCAAGGAGCTCAAGATCGCACAACATTTCACAGCAGTCGCGAATCCCCAGGCTAATGGGCAAACGGAAGTGACGAACAGAACGATCCTGCAGCATCTAAAGACGCGATTGGAAAACAAGGGGTCTTAGGTCGAAGAGTTACTGGGAGTCCTGTGGGCATATCGAACAACACCCTAAACAGCAACAGGTAAGACCCCGTTCTGCTTGGTTTATGGTAATGAAGCAATAATCCCAGTAGAGATGGGTGAGGAATCCCAGCGGGTCGCAATGTATGACCCCAAATCAAACAACAGCGAACGAAGCTTTGACCTCATAGTGATAGAAGAGAAAAGGGATGCCGCGTACGCAAAAATTCTGCATCACAAGGGCTTGATGATGAAAAACCATTATTGCAAAATCCGACCAACGCTACTGCATGTGGGTGACTTGGTACTCAAGAAAGTAGAGGCTTCAAAGCACGTGGGTAAGCTCGACCCTTCTTGGGAAGGCCCGTGCAAAGTGATAGAAATCGGAAAACAGGGTACGTACAAATTGCAGGATATGCAAAGGCAGAACCTACCACGACCATGGAATATCCAGAATCTAAAAAAGTTTTATGCATGACTGAGGAGATCGCATATCGGAGCCTGTGAAAGGTCATCAACTGCTCGAAGATCCATATTTAAGGTGCTTGTGAAAGGCCATTAACTGCTCGAAGATCCATGTTTAAGATGCCTATGAAAGGCCATCAACTGCTCAAAGAACCATGTTTAAGGTGTTTGCGAAAGGCCATCAACTGCTCGAAGAATAATGTTTAAGGTCTTTGCGAAAGGCCATACTCTGCTCAAAGAATCATATCTAAGGTGCCTGCGAAAGGCCATCAACGGCTCGAAGAATCATACCTAAGGTGCCTGTGAAAGGCCATCAACTAGCTCATGTCTAGGTGCCTGCAAAAGGCCAACAAACTACAAAGGTTAGGAAGGTCGCCTTTCTTGTGCTAGCAACATGTCATTAATTCTTATTTTGGTGCCTGAAAAAGGCCGGTCAATTTGTACAAACTCTAATTCCACTTAGGAGCCTGAAAAAGGCCAAGTTCTCTTATATGTTATGTCAATTCGAAAATTATGCGTATTTTTTACGATTACTGTCTTTTATTTGGACTTCTCAAGTGAAACCCCAAACGCCAACTGAAAAAGAGGCGTCCAATAATGTGCGATCTAAAAAAGATGCACTCCCCAAATGCCAACTAAAAAAGAGGTGTCCAACAAGGTGCGATCTGAGAAAGAGGCACTCCCAAATGCCAATTGAAAACAAAGCATCTAATAAAGTGCGATAAGAAAAAGATGCACCCCAAACGCCAACTGAAAAAGAGGCGTCAGTAATGTGCGATCTGAAAAAGACGCACCCCAAACGCCAACTAAAAAAGAGGCGTCCAATAAAATGCGATCTGTAAAAAGATGCACCCTTAAAGTATCGATCGATAAAAAGTTAAGTATGCAACACATATATTGACAAGAATGAAGAAGATAATAAATTTGCAAAGCAGAGAACCAATCTCAAAAGTGTTGTATTGGCAAAATGGTATAATAGTTACAGGATCGTTCTGTTCGGGGGTTAGTACAAAATGGTCAGAATATTCTATTTTTGACCCCAAGTTACAAAAAATTCAAGAACTAGAGGCTATCCACTAAGGATCAGGTTCTATCTCGTCCAGCAAGGTGGAGAACTCATCATCTTCAAGAGCGGGTTCTTCAGGGTATCGCTGCAGCTTTCCATCTAAGGTTATGTCCAATCGACTGCGATCGAAGGAATCTGCGAAGCCACCCAAGGTTTCGATATGGGCCACACATGTCCTATAGCCCTTGTTGAAGAAGTTGGCAGATTTGATTTCGATAGTTGTTTTGAACGTGCCAGACTTCAGAAAATCTCGAGCTATAGGAACACGGGAGCTGGCAAGGGCTTGATGGTGCTCCTCTAGAGTGATTCGACCAGCCTGGCCTTCCTCTAATCCTTGTGCGTGGCCAGTCTTGAAACTCTCCTTTCGCCCCTCTGCCAGTCCGACCTCTCTCCCGGTTGCGAACCCCTCTTTCTGCCCATCGAGAACGCAACCTCCGCGGCAGTAAGCTGACCCTTTAGTTTTTGGACTTCTTCGATCAGGATCTGCATCTCCTCCATGTTAGCTTAATCCCTTTTGTCCCTCTCTGCACTAGGCCATGAGTTCCCCCACCTTAGCATCGGCGGCTGTCTGAGTTAGAGGGTTCAACAGGGCTTTTACCCTTACACTTGTGATATCTCTTCCTCTTTCTTCGAACTCGTTCCCTCACAGTCCTGGTCGCCCTGATCCTGGCCCTAATCGGCATTCTAACCTTCGCTTTGGTCGTCATCTAGATGTAAATCCAGGTCTTCCGAATTATGCTCGTTAACAGGAGTCCCCTTGCTGTAAATTTGAATCGGGTCGTGTGGCAAGGGACTCTGCTCGGCATTTGATGGACCAGTGGGGATCAAGGCGTGAAGGGGGGAAGGGGACATAGTCGCTGTAGCAGAAGTGTCGACAGGAGGAGGAGCGACCTATTGTCCCCCAGTCTTATTCTGGATTGCCTTCAGTTGTAAGGCCAGTCGTGAATTCATGACTAATTCGTCTGCAAGACAAGGAAAAACAATTGTAAGTCAGTTATTTGATTGTGAAAGAGATGCATCAACACTTGAAATAGAAAATCACCTAAGGTCTCTGTGCTGTGGAGGGGTGCTGGAGATAGACGCGCGAACCACAAAACCTTCTTGGTTAAAAGCTTCTTCGGGTCGTATTTATAAGCCGTGAGGGTTTATATTTGTTTCACTCTAACCTGAAGGGCCATACTACACCAAGCGGAGGTCGAACAAAAATGTATTTCTCACGCTAGGGGCCGACATTAGACTTCAAGGGTTCCAAATATCTACACTTAGGCTTGGCAGAAAGATAGAAAAAACCCCCATCACTTGATCGCTTGGAAGTAGTGAAGGAGTACAAAGACCAAAATTTGTCAAATCTGGGTTCTAAATGTAAAACTTTCATGACTATTATGAAAAGAATGATGTGACTTATGGAGTTGGGAGACAACTACATAGGTAAAAGTCCTAACCTATGGAAGATAGCAGCTAAGGAAGAAGATAGAGGTAATCTCAGACCAGCATCAAAGTACTTAATGGAAAATGCACAAAAACCTGATGGAGATCGATGCATGCGATCGAAAAATTTTGGTATCAAGATTTCATAATCATGGGGAATGAAATAGCGATCCCTAATCTTATGGACAAGAGTTTTAACAGTACTCACTATTGCTTCCCAGGGGTTTTTGGTCATCCTATCCTGAAATGTTTCGAGAGTGGAAGAACCAGCTTGCTCGACTAGGGTTTTCTTGGTTTCTCGGGATTTCGTGGGGACTATGAATTTCTTATTCCTCTTAGGAGATGCAATAAAAGAAGGTACAAGAGCCTCAGTTGAGTTTGGCGAGGTCACAGGCGACCTCGAACCAGACCCAGAATCCGAGCTAGAATTGGAACTCAAGCTGGAAGATATTGTACCTTAAAGCAGGATAGCTCAAGAAGTAGCTGGTCGAAATCGAAACCGAATTCTTGGTGGTGATCGCAGAAGCTTAAGAGTGGGGTAAGTCCTCTCATTTGAATGGGGAGCCTATATATAGGCGATGTGCTTAGGGAATCGCGCCTTTGACGACACGTGTACGCTTCTCCAAATTGATCAACGGACGCAACCATTTACTTCTTCACAGAGCAATACTTGCACTTTGAATAAGTGAGGGAGTAATGATGAGTATATGTTCGAAATATCCAAAATACCCTTCATTAAGGGCATTTTAGTCTTTTTCCCTGGATCCGCCCCTTCAGTACCGGGCGGGTCGAAGCGGACCCAACCTGGATCCGGCCATCCACTTGAAGACCTAGACAACGATGATCATCCGATTTGAGACGTAAGCTAGGAAGATAAGGCCACGTGGCCCATTCAACAGTATCCAGCTAGGCCCTACAAATACCCCAAGACGCCACATTTCGAGGTAATTAATGCTAAACTAGTTCGACCTACACCCTTAATCGCATACTTTTTCCTCGATCAACCTAACTTGAGCACCGGAGGGTCGTTGTCGGGGACGTGCCCGACGAGCTCATTTTACTTATCTTATTCTCAGGATCCCAAATACTTCGTCTTGGTGGGGTTAGTCAACTGTAGTGAGGTCGCTCACTCTAGGTTGCTAATTTCGAGCAAGATCAACTACACTTGCCAAGCTATTACCTCTTTCTTTTTTCTCCTTTTGATTACAATGAGAACGTAAATGACTTGATAGAGTGTTGAGCTTTGGATTGTTAGACGAAATAGAAGCTATGATTTCACAGTAATTAGTTGAATGCTGCTAAATTTATTGGTTGTACAAATTTAGTTGTTCAATCCAATCTAAGATAGATATTTGGTGTTTCGACATGCTCAAAGAACTAGGAGCCGTTGTTTTTCTATAGATTCTATTTTCAATTTTTTGAAACTAACAGGGTAATACGAATGATTAATGAAGAATGATGTAGTTCGATGTTCTATCTTTTGCAGTACGTGCAATATTTTCTAAAGTATGATGCACCTGTTGAAATGCTAACTTTGATTGAACAACTTGAAGCTGGTTATAACTAGCAGATTTATCTCTTAATGGTTTAAGCACTGATTGGAAAAAGAAAAAGGACTTGTAGCTAATCATACATTATAGGAGAGTGCTTTTCTTAATCATATATTGTTTGAGGGGGATGAAATTCACATACTAACAGTTCAATTTTCCACTCTCCATGTCTGAAATGCCACATATACTTCTATACAAGAAAAGTTGCATATCAAATGAGATTATTAAGCACAAGTATCTAAAAAAACACAGAATATTTACAATTATTTATTTTTTGTAGAGAATATTTACAAATATTTATGGATCAAGTTGAACATTTAGTTATCAAGTAATTCTAGATTAATTAAGATTGTGTTACCTTTAGACAATAAGGTTCATTAATGGTATATATCATTTTGAATATAATATTATAAAGGCTCTATTGAACCTTCAGAAAGTGAAACTTACAATTTAATATATTATCTAAGTGAATTTTGCGATTTGTCCAAAATTAGCACGTGCAAGTTATGTGCTGGTGTAAATTTAAGGATATTGTTGACCGAAGGTTTAGAAGTTAGTAAGGAATAAAAAAATTGACATGATCTTGGTTATAATAAGAGATTTTAGGAGGATTTTTCAGTAGCAAGTTGCATAAAATCAATAAAACAATGAAGAAATTTAAGCAGTAAATTGTATAAAATTGGTCAACTCCTACTATATAAAACACAAAACAGTATAATCTTAATAGAAAGAGTAATAAAATTATCATAATACAATCATAAAGTGAGACATAAACTTTATAATATTAATAACATGAAATTAATAAATAATTTTAAGATTTCGAATAATACAGAGTACAACCAGGAGCCACCAAATTCCATTAAATTCAAAACAATCCAACAAAATATTATAGTAACCACCCGCCCATGCACTTAATTACAAACCCTTACTCCACCATATCCCAATTGCACCACAAATCTCTTCCTATTCAGCTTTTCATTCACATGGGAACCTCCTACAACCTGTCATTTATCTTGTTCTTTGTACCTAACCCGTTTAATGGCACCACCTGTAAAATTAGCGGCGAAAGGTACATTGAACCACAATGCAGCCGTGAAAGATTTGCAGCTGGGGATTCATCCATCCAACAACTTATGGATCGGCAATTTGTCACTAAAAGTGATAGATTCTGAGTTAAAATCTCCATTTGCTGCTCATGGAGAAGTGTTCGGCATTAACTCATTCCCCTCTCATCACTAAGCCTTTGTCCACTTTAAAGAAATCAAGGGCGCAAAGATGGTGAGGCAGGGCCTGCAAGGCCACATTCTTCGTAAACAGGTTGGTGATTATTAATTTTTTTATTTCATGATTTCTTTATTATTTTTTGTTAGTGTAAATACTATTTTTCAAGGCTTAAATATATTATTTGTTCTGTAATTTCGCTGCATTTCATATATGAAATGACATATAAACTTCTTTAAAAGGAATATCGCAAAAAATCAAATGAGCTTTTTAAGCACTAATATCGAAAAAAACACACAAAAGATTTTAAATATTTGTGGACCAAGCCGAATATTTAGTTATCAAGCAATTTAGATCCTGTTACCTTTAGATAATAAGGTTGATTAATTGCATCATTTTGATTTGAATATTATAAAGGCTCTATTGAATTTTTTTTGTCCTAGAATAAGAGGTATTCGGCATTTTGGACCTTTAAAAAGTGAAAGTTATTATTTTATCTATTAGTTTAGTAAATTTGTTGTTGCTAACACATTTTCAAAGAAATTTCCAAATTTGATCGAAATTAGCACGGGCGTAAATTTGAGGATATCGATGATTAAATGTTTACAAGTTAGCCATGAATTCGAAATTTGACATGATGTTGACTATAATATGAGATTTTAGGAGGATTTTTCATGGACAAGTTGCATCAAATCAATAAAACAATGAAGAATTATTAAGCAGTAAATTGTAAAAATTTGGTCGACTCCTGCAATATATAACAAAAAAGAGTAACAATGATAATAGAAAGAGTAATAAAATTATCATAATACAATCATAAAAGTGAAGACATAAATTTTATCATATCAATAACATGGAATTAATAAATCATTTTAAGATTTCAAAGCTTGATCTTATAAAATATAATGATAAGAAAAAAAATTAAAGACTAAGCAAAGCAAAAATGAAAGCATTAACTTTAGTGTCAAGAAATTTCAAGATAAAATTGCTTGAAAAATCAACAAATTAAAATTAGAAACACAAGACTGTTTATGATGAATAATATGGGTCCAATTTGGAATTTTAATTTAATTTTGGGTGAATAACAGAGTACAACCAAGAGCCACCAAATGCCATTAAATTCAAACAAATCTAACAAAAGACTACAGTAACCAACCCCCGTATACTTACAGAACCTCACACCACCACATCTCCATTGCACATAAATCTATTTCTATTCAACTATTCATTCACATCAAAACCTCCGATGACCTATCATGTATCTTGTTCTCTGTACTTGACCTATTTAATGGAACCACCTGTAAAATCAGCAGTGGAAGACACACAATACCACGGTGCGACTGTCAATGATTTGCAGTGGGAGATTCATCCATCCAACAACTTGTGGATCGGCAATTTATCACAAAAGTGACAGATTTTGAGTTAAAATCGCTGTTTGCCGCTCATAAAGAAGAGATCAGCATTAACTCATTCCCCTTTCATCACTATGACTTTGTCCACTTTAAAGAAATCGAAGGCATGAAGTTGGCGAGCTAGGGTCTGCAAGGCCACATTCTTCACAAGAAGCCACTAATGGTTAACTTCGCAAAGTAGGTAGGTAATTTCTTGATTTTTTTATTTTGCGATTTCTCTACTTCTTTTTTTATTTTTGGTTAGTGTTAATACAGTTTTTGAAGGCTATTTTTGTCCAACAATTTTGCTAGTTTCCATGTTTGTATGACTCATAAACTTCGTTAAAAAGAATGTCGCATATCAAATGAGATTATTAAGCACTAATATCAAAAAACACATACAAAATGTTTAAAAATATTTGTGGACTAAGTTGAATGTATAGTTATCAAAAAATTTGAGAATAAGATCGTGTTGTTACGTTTAGATAATAAGGTTGATTAATGGCATTATTTTGATTTGAACATTATAAAGGCTCTATTGAAATGTTTTGTCCTATAATAAGAGGTATTTGTCGTTAATGAACCTTTAAAAAGTGAAACTTACAATTTGATATATTGTCTTAGTGAATTTTTATTACTAACACATTTTGATAAATTTTTTTGAATTTGTTAGAAATTGGCACGTGCAAGTCATGTGCTGGTGTGAATTTGAAGATATCCTCGATCGAAAGTTAGGATGTTAATCAGGAATTCAAAATTTGATATGATGTTGACTATATTAAGAGATTTTAGGAGGATTTTTTAGGAGGGGCAAGTGCATAAAATCAATAAAACAATGAAGAATTTTAAGCAGTAAATTTTTGTATAAAAATGGTCGACTTTTGCAATATATAACCAAAAATAGTACTAATAATAATAGAAAGAGTAATAAAATTATCATAACACAATCATAAAGTGAGGACATAAACTTATCATGCCATTAGCATGGTTTGTTTTATAAAATATAGTGACAAGAAAAAATTTGAATACCAAATAATGCAAAAATAAAAAAATTAACTTTGGTATCAAAAGAAATTCCAAGAGAAATTTGCTTGAAAAATCAACAAATTTAGATTAGAAACACAAGAATGTTCTTAATAAGTAACATATAGGACCAATTTACAATTTTAATTTAATTCACAGTGAAAGTTATGATATTTTTAAATATTTACAAAACCTCACTCCACCAGCTCCCCATTGCACACTAATCTCTTTCTATTTCGATTTTCAGTCACATCGGAACCTTCGACGACCTATCATTTATCTTGTTTTCTGTACATGACCCATTTAATGGCATCACGTATAAAATCAACGACTGGAGCTACACAGAACCATGATGCACCGTCAAAGATTTTCAAAGGGTGATCCATCCATCCAACAAATGTGGACCGGCATTTTGTCACTAAAAGTGACAGATTGTGAGTTTAAATCTCTATTTGTCGCTCAGAGAGAAGTGATCAGCATTAACTCATTCCCCTTCCATCTCTACGCCTTTGTGTACTTTAAAGAAATCGAGGGCATGAAGTTGGCGAGGCAAGGTCTGCAAGGCCACGTTCTTCATGGGAAGCCTTTAATGGCTTGGTCGATACATATGACTTGCATCCAACGGCCTCGATAGTGTTGGATTCGGTACTTAGACTTGAGGAACCATAACAATCACATGAATGTAATGATTATATCTTGGGCTTGATAAAAGATGACTGTGTCTTCAATTTGGTTATTATATGTTTTGAGAAGTGTTGTAAGAATTTAATTAATTGAATTAATTAAATTTTGGCTTAGCAGCTTGGATTGTTAACTAGGGCTTTAGTATTATTGAGTTCCTTTTTCTGGTTTTATTGCTTGTCTTCTTGCCTAGTACTAACTTTGTTTTTGCTAGCATGAATGTAATGATTATATCTTGGGCTTGATAAAAGATGACTGTGTCTTCAATTTGGTTATTATATGTTTTGAGAAGTGTTGTAAGAATTTAATTAATTGAATTAATTAAATTTTGGCTTAGCAGCTTGGATTGTTAACTAGGGCTTTAGTATTATTGAGTTCCTTTTTCTGGTTTTATTGTTTGTCTTGTTGCCTAGTACTAACTTTTTTTTTGCTAGCAATATATATTCCAACCGCTTGTTCCCTCAAAAAAAGTTGGGGCTTAGCACAATTTAATTTTTTGATTAATTTAATTGAGCTTAATTCAAGTAGTTAATTATATTAATTAAATATTGGACTCGAACTTTAATTTATTTAATTGGATTAAATAAATTTATTCGACTCCTATTGGGACTACAAATGTTGAACACGTAAAGCGTGGGACAAAAAGTGAGAATAACGCTATCTAGTGGGACCAAAAGTGATATTTTGCCGTTGACCAACATGACCATACCAGCTGACTAACGGCACGTGACGTGTCACGTGCCGTTTCCGTCAGTTTTTAACGGTGTGGGACTAAAAATATTAAAAAATTAGGGTTTTGGGACTATAAGTGTTGAGCACCTAAAGCGCGGGACCAAAAGTGAGAATGGCCCGAGCACCTAAAGCGCGGGACCAAAAGTGAGAATGGCCCTATTTAGTGGGACCAAAAGTGAAATTTTGCCTAGATATAAATTGCTTTATTTTTAAAAAATATAGGGAGGTAGTTTGATTTTTTATCATAGAGGTGTAATTTACTCAGGTACAATACCATAGGACGGAAATTGCATTAAACCCTATAATGTAATGCCATACTAATCTTTCTTAGTATTTATAGAGGACAAGTCTAATAAATATTATTAAGTAATAGAACCAATTTAGAATTTTAATTTAATTCAGGATAAAAGTTATCATATTTCCAAATAATGCACTATACAACCAAGAGCCAGTAAATTTCATTAAATTCAGACAAATCCAACAAAATATTGCAGTAACAACCCCGCTCATACACTTACAAAACCTCACTCCACCACATCCCCATTGCACACAAATCTCTTTATTCACATGGGATCCTCCGTCGGTCCATTATTATTCTTGTTCTGTGTACTTGACCCGTTTAATGGCATCACATGTAAAATCAGCGGCCGAAGCTACACAAAACCACGATCCAACCGTCAAAGATTTGCAGCAGGAGATTCATCCATCCAACAAGTTGTGATGGGCAATTTGTCACCAGAAGTGACAGATTTTGAGTTAAAATCTTTGAAGGAGATTCATCCATCCAATTCGGTACATATGACTTGCATCCCTCAGCCTCGATAGTATTGGATTCGGTACTCAGACTTGAGGAACCATAACAATCACATGCATGTAATGGTTGTATCTTGGGCTTGATAAAAGATGACTGTGTCTTTAATTTGGTTTTTATATGTCTTGAGAAGTGTTGTCAGAATTTAGTTAATTGAATTAATTAAATTTGGGCTTAGCAGCTTGGATTGTTAACTAGGGTTTTAGTATTATTGACATCCTTTTTCTGATTTTATTGCTTGTCTTGTTGCCTAGTACTAACTTTGTTTTTGCTAGAAATATATATTCCAACCGCTTTTTTCCTAAAAAAAAATTGGGGCTTAGCACAATTTAATTTGTTTGATTATTTTAATTGAGCTTAACTCAAGTAGTTAATTATATTAATTAAATATTGGACTCGAACTTTAGTTTATTTAATTGGATTAAATAAATTTATCCGACTCCTATTGGGCCTTCAAAATTAATTAGGTCAATTTAAAAATCAGATGGACCTTTGCTGGGCTTGAATTGATTTAGTTATTGAATTAAACCAAACTCGATCCACCTAAATAAAGTCCTAGCCGATTTTGAGAGTGACTAGGTCAAAATAGGAGTTGAGAGTCCTCCTCTACAGACCCCACTCGGCCATGATGACGTATAACACACCAAGTGTATTATTTTTCCCAACATCTCTCATCTCAGTGTTTTGAAAAATTAGCTTTTTATCTCTACTCGACATCTCTCACAATCCATCCACTACTCTCTCTTCCCTTCTCCATCAAGTTCTTCTTGAACAAGTTTCAAGAAAAAATTAATTAAATTCGATTCACTAATTTGAGAGTGAGAATCGAATCCATTTTGTTCAATAAAAATAGTTTCTACTGCCAAATCTCAAGTCATCTAACAGTGGTATTGAAAATTAAATTATGCTCGTGTGATGTCGATGAAGGAAAAGGAGGTCTAAGTTGATCTTTGCATGAACGCAGATCCGGAGAAGGAACAACGAGCAAAGCAGATTACGATAAAATCAAAGTGGTACAATTTCGTAGTTAGATTTTTATTAGTTTTTTCTTTCTGTCTTAAGCCACAAAAATCATTTATGCATATTTTTATTTATTATTTGTGTTTTTAAGTATTGAATGCCCGAAAAATCAAGAAGTACACTCTCTGAATTGGATTTTAAATTCAATTTAATTTCCGCTTTCACTTCTTTCATTATTTTTCCTTTAATGTAGCAAAAACTGAGGATAAATACACTCTATGTAGTCGTTAGTTTAATGTGAAACTAATGCTTTATATATTTAGAAAATCTGAATATGTGAGTGGGAAAGAACTTAATGCTTTATATATTTGTTAAACTATTATTAATAGAAATAACTTAAACCATAATTATTCCACCTAATTGGGAAAAAATATCAAAACACGTGTTCTTGTAATAGGTTTAGACCAAATATATAATCTTTTAGATCTATGTAGGAATTTATTTATTTTTGTTTTTTGGTAAATATAAGTTTTATTAATAAAATAAGATCGTATAGTACAACAGTGCTCAACTGGTGGTTTCACCCTCGAAAGGCCAAGGGATACGCCATAATCTATATAACGCACATGAACTAATAGAACAAGATAAATTAACACTGATAATCCTCTGTCTAATATCTTTCACAATGATGGTGGCTATGATGCTCGGTGGTCACTCCGTATGCTCAAAGCATCTCAAATTTCGGTCCCTCCAAATGTGGTAACTGCAAGCAACAAGGAGTGCATGATAAGCCCAGTTAATGATATTTTTTTGCTCTCCATTTCCTTGCAGCCCACTCAACATCTCGTGGCCACTCTCTATTAGGCCATTCAAATCGAACAAGCCGCCGAATCACTGTCAGATTTCTTCTGGCATAACAACATCGAAAGGATAGATGAGTATTTGTCTCTATTGCGCTCTCATCACATAATATACAGGCGCTTAGGTATGATAGCCATGGCTTATCAGCTGTAGATAATTTCCCCAAAATCGCAAGCCATAGGATGAAATTATACCTGAGGATCTTCAGGAAACTCGAGAGTATGAAAGACGAACCTACCTCGGGTCCCGGTGGGTCCAATAGCCTGTAAAGAGATGCAACTGTGGGTCGTCCCATCTCGCATCGCCAAATAATGCAATCTGTCTCGCCATGAAAAATCTCCAAGCACTCAATGTCCGTAATGAGAGGCCAATGTCATTGCCCCTCCATAATAACACTGTTGAGCTTGTCCGCTGTCCCAAGCCCAAGCAGACGTGGACCCCGTGGGAATCTCTCAATAAGGGGACCAAGGTGATGCAATGGATCATGCCACAGATAAAATGAATTCCATCACCAATCTGATAGTACACCATCGATCGAAGCAAGGGGCATAAACGAAGGAGTTTCCTCCAGCCCAACGAACCCCCATTGTCAGTGACCGTCCATACAGATTTATCACGTAGCCACCCGTTATATAACCATTCTACTCATATTGATGTTCTATCACATCCAATAACATTACACAACTTCTTGCTCATCAAGGCACGGTTTAAAATAGCAATGTCCCTTAGGCCCTGTCCCCTCTCCGACGCCGGTCTATAGACATCCCTGCATGCTACTTTGGCATATACACTGGTCGTTGTGCCCTTCCACAGAATAGCTCTCAGACGCTTCTCAATATCCCTTATAACACCTTTAGGTAGGATAAACGTAGAAGCCCAATATATACTTAACGCCATAAGGACAGATTTAATAATCTGTACCTTCCCATCATATGTTAATCTCATTCCTTCCCAACCTTTAATGCGTTGATCAATTTTCAATAATAAAGACTGGAAGTCTGTTAACGATAATCTGGATGAAAGTAGAGGAAGTCCCAAGTACCTCATCGGAAGGTACCCTTCTTGGAAGTCGAGCATCACTAACAGCTGCTTCCGTATCCCTTGTGCAGATCGAAAGATGATAAGATGACTCTTATGCAAATTAAGCCGGAGATCTGACCAGGAGGCGAATAGGTCCAACCCCTGCTTAAAGACCTCTATAGAGTCCATATCAGCTTTGCAGAGCAGCAATAGATCATCTGCAAATCCAAGTTGAAATAATCGAGAAGGCTCACATTTCCAATAAAAAGAAAAATGCATGTCCTCATCAATCATCTACAGAAGAATCAAATGCAGAACCTCCATTACGAGAACGAACAGATATTGTGATATAGGGTCCTCCTGCCGTAACCCTCTCGATTCCGTAAAGAAACCCTGAGGTTTCCCATTCAACCCGACGGAAAATGAGGGTGTCGTGACACACTCCTCTATCCACCTAATGAACGTAGTCGGGAATCCAAACAGGTGTATCACTACAAGTAGAAAATCCCATTCTACCGTGTCATAAGCTTTTCGGATATTTACTTTCAGTGCACATCTAGGAGGTAGGTGCGCCTGATTGTAGCCTGTAAATAGTTCCTGTGCTGATAGTATATTGTCTCCAACACTACGACCAGGAATAAAGGCAGCCTGACAAGGGCTTATCAATTTATCCAACACCATACTCAACTTTTGAACAATAAGTTAGGCAATAATCTTATATAAAACATTACAACACGAAATAGGGCGAAAATCTGTGACCATCATATGGGCATGTACCTTAGGGATAACTGCCAGAAGTGTGGTGATGATTTGCTTCAGCAGTTTTCCCGTGGTAAAGAACTCCAAGATTGCTTTTGTAACCTCTGGACCCACGATTGGCCAGGCAGCTCTATAAAAATCCGATGAGAACCCATCAGGTCTAGGTGCTTTATCTTCAACAATGTCAAACACTATTTGTTTAACGTCAACTGCAGTGACAGGTGTAAGGAGTTGAAGCCCTTCCTCCTCATTGAGGACATGTCTAGCCCATGGCCTCAGATACTGGATATCTATCACCTGCCTCCGTCTTTCTCTGCTTAACAGAGCCTGATAGAAGGACACAAACTCATGAATAACCGCTCCTGTCTCTAAGTAGGTGGTCCCATGTTCATCATTTATTTGCAAGATTCTCTTAGTGGCACGTCGCTCAGCTATCTTGCAAAAGAAGACTCGTGAGCATTGATTTCCATCCTTCATCCATTGCATCTTATCTCATTGCTGTAACATGATTTTTTCTATTTTTGCCGCCTTGGCGTATACCAAACGACAAAAGTTTTCCAGGAATAGAAAGAGGTCATTCTGTCTATCAAACCTAACCAAGATCTGTGCTTTCTCAAGGAATTCTTTAGCCAAGCGTACGTTCTCCGAAAGATCTCCTTTACTATACCGTTGCTGTCAGAATACTGACTTTAAAGCTTTTAGTTTCCACGTAATCGCATACATAGGCACTCAAACAATGTCGTGTTGCCAGACATTCTGCACACAGGGAATAAAATCTGGTGAAAGAGTAAGATAATCATCAAATCTGAACATACCTCCCAGTTGTTGTTGTCGATCCCCATATAGCGACAGTGGTGAATGATCCGAGGTGTATGGGGTGAGACTTGAATAGTATGAGTTAGGAAAACGCTCAAGCCATGTGTCATTTATGAGCATCCGATCCAAACGCTTCCATAAAATTCGCGAATTCGAACTCCGGTTATGCCACGTGTACCATTCACCCTACATGGGCATTTGTAGCAATCCGGTATCCTGTATACATACATTAAATTCATCCATCGCCAATCTGATATCACCAAAATTACCGCACACCTCACTGAGGTCACGAACAACATTAAAATCACCTCCTACTATCCACGGGTCATCCACACACTGACCCGCAAACATCCCCAATGATCGCCATAGCTCACGCCGCTCAGTAATTTCATTGGCACCATGCATAAGAGTAATAATCACATTCGTTTGGAGTGCTCTAACAGTTACACGAGAGTGTACAAATTGATCACCCAACTCTATCACATTAACATCAATATTAGTATAATCTCATGCAATCCATATAGGATTCCCAACAGACACAGGATCAACAAACCACTTCCATTGAGGCAGTAAGAAAGATTGTATATGAGCAATATTAGTGTTTTATACATGCATTTCAAGAAGGCCAATAAATTATAACCTGTACTCAGTTACTATGTCTTTCAGTGCCAGCTGATGGTCCCTTTTGTTCAGGCCACGCACGTTCCACATAGCAGCGTTTAACATGGATCACCCGTGGCGGGGCTGCTTATGTTAGGACACCGAATGGTATCATTTGCATCATCAAGGGAGTTAAGTGCATCAAAAGTATTAAAGATGACTAACTCCTTACCCTTGTTCCTTCCTTCGTTGACTCCTTGTGCGACAGGGGTACTCGGAGTCTCAAATACAATAGACTCCTGATTAATATCTCCACATGAGTTATTCTTGTCTTTCTCGACAGCCTTACCCGATTCAGCTATGGGCGGCTGCACTCGTGCCTTCTGCACATAAACAATGACCGGCAGTTTCGGTGCTTTCATGGATGGGCAATCCTCTGTGGCATGTCCAAGGCTCATGCAAGTGGGACATTTAGGGGGCAGCCACTCGTATTCTACATCAACCTTGCATGCAATTTCCCCACCTTTATCTATTGGTGATATAATAACCAAATGCTTCGGGAGTTTGGCATTGATGTCAAGCATGACACATACACAAGCGAAATCCAATCTCGTGCATGTGCGTGTGATCCCATCCGGATAAAGAGGTCGTCCAATGCCACTTGCCACCGTACTCAAGCAATCATTAGTCCACAATTTAACTGGCAAGTGTCGATGTTTAACTCAAATTGGGACTTGGGTATGTTTTAGCTTATGTAGGACCATGCCCAGCTCCCATTTCTGCAACACGATTGGTTGTCCTTGGAACAACTATGGTCCGCCCTCTATAACTTCTTCCATTGCCACTGTAGTTTTGAAAATGAAGAAGAAAAATTCATTTGCTGTGGTCGTGACTCCTGTTAACAATGGCCAAATAGATTTGACGTAGTACTTTAGGTGATGAAAATATGGTCTTTTGCCCAAAACATAACCCACTGCTATCGCAATCCAGCAACGTAAACCATCTCGAACCATATCCAACGTGGGTCGTACAGTAATTTTGCCATTTTGCATCATTGGTGGAACATAAGTCAATATTTTTCGAGATGAATTATTGAAAATATTGGCAATTTTATCGTAAAAATTATGAAGTTCACCGACAAAGATTCCGGTGGGCGAAGATGTCTGTAATTGTGATGTGGCAGCTCCAGTCACATGCACTGGTGCAGCATCAACAGAAACAGCGTAGGCAGTACGCAGTTCCGGCAGCGTTACTTTAAAGGCCGAAACTGCTGCAACGGCGGTTTTAGCAGTTTCAGCCTGTCCAGTCGCCGGCGCGATTTGTGTAGTTGCTGCAGTATTCGCAGCAGGGATCATCATCATTATCTTCTCCAATGTTCTTTATCCGATGTAGGCTAGGAGTAATTGCCTGCGCAACCATGGCAGCTTCATCTCGCGCCGCTAGCAGCACCATAGAGACCCTCAGATTCAAATATGCAGCAGCCCTATTTTTAGAGATCTGCAACGACGGCGCCAAGCAAGAAGGTTGCTCCGCCGCCTGTTCAGCCGTCAAGCGTATCAAATGGAAAAACAACAGCTCCTGCGAATTCCTATCGCCTTCTCTATATTTCGCTGTCGAACACTGGTGGAGATCATTCAATGCATGAACAGATCCATCATCCCTTTTATCGATTACTCTATTGGACAAAACAATAAAATCTGCAAACTGAAACTCCATGGGGAACTGATTAATCGACGACGCATCTTCCCCGTCCAATCTGTCATTAATCGCTGCAGCGTTGTTGCTGCTCGCCTGCCCTCCATGTTCGTCAACAACATTCCCCAACTCGCCTTCGTCTATCCCCGCCACCATATCGTCTTCATCCTCGTCGGCCACGGCGTCAACGTGAATTCCGTGTGAAGAGTGTGTAGTTTTAAGTGTAGTAGTGTGTGTAGTTCGCATGCACTCCATTCTGCTTTTGTTTTTAATTTATCTATTTTTTTGTGATTTATGATTTTTATGGTTGATCTCATGCTCTATAACTCATCTATTTAACCCTGTAAATGCTCATCTGAAATTCTCCATTTTTTATAGTACACCGATGGTGTGTCTTTTTACGATAGCAGGATTTCAAGAAATTCAAGCTTCAAATCATATTTTTCAAAGAAAACTCCATAAAATACCCATGATTAGTCCGCTTTGACTTCAAAACAACATGTTAGAGGCATATGCCCAACATTTAAGACTTTTGCAAGTTTTTTCACATGATTTATTGTTAACTAAGGGTTTGTTTGGTTCAAATGAGAGAAAAATGAAAGTAAAAAGGGGAAGGGAAAGAAAATAATAATAGTTTTTCTTCAAGTTGTTTGGTATAATTGGAAGTGGAGTAAATTTCACATACATCTACTTGTTCGGTACTAGAAAAACAGATTGAGAATAAAAGAATATTTTTTGTAAGTTTACTGAATAACCCTTCTCTTTATTTTGTATTTAGAAAATATGCAAATTAATATTATACTAATATAATTTTAGTATATAAAAAATTAAAAAACCTAACTAATAAAAATATTTATCAAATAAGAACAAGAATATTTTTTATTAATAAAAAGTTTTCTGAACCAGCGTCCAATAGCAGATCCATGAGTGCATTGGTTATGGATTTTGTATCGGATCCATTTTGAACCCACCCTGGTCTATTTTTTAAAATTTTTTATTATTTATTTATTCATATCTGATACATTATTAATAGAAAATTATGATGTTATGGGTAAATTTATAAATCATTTTGCAATTATCCAACTCTATATGCAAAATACCAAAAGTAAAAATAGTTGGATGTGTAATTTGTATTATATAATTTATTTTAGAAAAAAAAAAGTTATGCTAGATTACCTAACTTTACAATAATATTTAGTATTACTTATAGAAAACATTAGTTGAATGTACTATTTGTATTATATAATACATTTTAGTTAAAACTATGTTAATTAAAATCGGAGATTACTTATCGGTGAAATTAAAAAATTAGATAAATGTTTTGTTTAAATATAAATTAATATTACTTATTGAAAAAATAAAATAATCATTGTATTATATAATTCATTTTTGATAAAAAAAATATATGTTAAATTACTAAATAGAAATTGATATTATTTATTTAAATAATAAAAAATAAAAATCAGGCGAAATGGGATGGGCTTGCGGGACGGGTTTGGCGGGGTTGGGCTTTTAAGGGGATGGGGTGGGTTCGGGGTTTTGCCAGGCGAGGCAAGGTACGGGTTCGGGGTTTATGAAGAGGGGAAGGTCCGGGTCCCGGCAAACCCGCACCAGACTTGCCCCGTTGCCATCACTACTCAGAAGTTAACTCAAGGGAGCTTCTTTGTAAGTTCAGGTCCAAAAGTAGCAAGAAAAATGAATAACTAACTAAAAACCTAACTAACTCCAACCAACTTGAACACCTGTCAAAATTAACAGCTAGACATAAAAAATATCTATGCACGAGAAATGCTGTAGTACCCCCTTTGCTATAAGGGCTATATTTATGCAAAACATCATACTTATAGTAATCCCTGTGTTTATAAATATAAATGCACATAATAATTTAACCCATATGTATACGTAACCCCAATGTCATAACAAACATAATGAACCTACATCATCATATATGCACATCAAACTCTACAAGTAGTCCATCACAGGTAATCTCCATGTTTACGTTCTCTCTATACCATCAAAATCTGATTTGTACTCTAACTGACAGAGGAAAAAAAACTACATACTGGTCCGACCTGCCTGAGTATAGCGCGTGGGCCTATTCTTCAACAGTCAGACACCTCAAAGTCTATTCCTGAAAGAAAATGTCAGCAGGGGAATGAGTCTGCCACTCAGTAAGTAACTAACCAACCCTATCTATATATGCTTATCAAACACAGCCCAAACAAGAGGAACAG
>NW_011628175.1:52405-54816 GCF_000512975.1 Sesamum indicum
TTTTCGCACATAGCACTTTCTTTTCGCACATATCATTTTCTTTTCGCACATAGCACTTTCTTTTCGCCTTATAGGCTTTTCAACACATCAAGGGGTATTCACACCACAATTATATTGAATTTCCACCACTCCCTTATTTCCACATATCACCATTCTTGTAAGCAACTAGTTACGTAAAACAATATATATTAACATACTCTCATTTTCAGACATCCACAACACATCAAACAACAAACATAATATTTCAACGTATGTTCTCATTCTACGTACACAATATCGTCAATCAAATCAAATCATCCATCACTCACATACTTTCAGTTAAATTAATGTCATCATGAACCACAAATTCATATAACAGTAAAAAACCACAAATACAGAGAGCATATATAGATAATACTACGTTTCTTTCTACTCAATCGCTAATTATCAGTCCTTTCGCCTCACCCCCGTATCCTCCTCCGTGCGGGTGATGAAGCAGAAACAGGAAATTGCAATTTGGTGACATTGCAATTATTCAACATACATATATATATTTATGTGGGGGGGTGGGGCGGTGGGTGAGGGCCCACCCCCAAAATCCTTTCCTTTTCCTTTTTTTTTTCTTCTCTTTCCTTTATATATATATATGTATGTATATATATATTTTACTAATGTATATATCATTACATATATATATAATATTATTATTTTATTTATTAATTTAACTTTTCTCAAAATACCCATTACGTCCTTTCTAATTTCTTAATTAATATAATTTGTTCACAAATATTATAACAAGCTCCATTTTAACCCGTTCAAGTTTTATTATATTCCAATTATGGCCCATAATTTATTTACTAATTAACTAAATTTACAAAAGAATTATCAATTAATCCCCAATTATATATTATAATTTTTGGGGAGTCCAATTCTCCCTTCCTAATAAAAATTTCGTCCTCGAAATTTAACTAACTTACCGGCTCAAGGACTAAATATGGGTATTTTTCTCTCATGTCCTCTGCATCATTTCTAAATACTGTTGCATAAAAGGATTTACTTCGGGTTATGGGGCATTTCTATTTTGGGATTCTAACCCCTGATGTTCGAATGCATGATCATGACCCTACACAGACTCTATTGACTCAGCTGGGCCAACATCGTTTTCTCTTGACGCTTCCATCTTATATAAAATACACACATGTGATTAGATTCCTAACATATACACCTTACGTATAAAATGACATTTCATCTACCATCCCAAGAAAATCTAATCCCTGCTCTGATACCACCTAATGTAGCACCCCCTTTGCTACAAGGGCTATATCTATGCTAAACATCATACATATAGTAATCCCTGTGTTTATAAATATAAATGCACATAATAATTTAACCCATATGTATACGTAACCCCAACGTCATAACAAGCGTAATGAACCTACATCATCATATATGCACATCAAACACTACAAGTAGTCCATCACAGGTAATCTCCATGCTTACGTTCTCTCTATACCATCAAAATGTGATTTGTACTCTAACTGACAAAGAGGAAAAAAAACTACATACTGGTCCGACCTGCCTGAGTATAGCGCGTGGGCCTATTCTTCAACAGTCAGACACCTCAAAGTCTATTCCTGAAAGAAAATGTCAGCAGGGGAATGAGTCTGCCACTCAGTAAGTAACTAACCAACCCTATCTATATATGCTTATCAAACACAGCCCAAACAAGAGGAAAGGAACAGACGCATGGAATACAGTCAATTTAATTCCAACATAATCAGCTTCACTACACCACATGACTATCTCATAACAAGACAATCAATCAAACTCCAATTTCCTAGTTTGCTTACCAGAAGGTGATATTGTGTTTTTCCCGCCAACTCAATCTCACCGTTATATAAATTTAAGTGAATCACCTTGACAGCCGGCTCATCAATCTCATTTCGCACATAGCATTTTCTTATCGCACATAGCATTTTCTTTCCGCACATAGCACTTTCTTTTCGCACATAGCATTTTTTTTTCGCACATAGCACTTTCTTTTCGCCTTATAGGCTTTTCAACACATCAAGGGGTATTCACACCACAATTATTTTCAATTTCCACCATTCCCTCATTTCCACATATCACCATTCTTGTAAGCAACTATTTACGTAAAACAATATATATTAATATAATCTCATTTTCAGACATCCACAACACATCAAACAACAAACATAATATTCCAACGTATGTCCTCATTCTACGTACACAATAACGTCAATCAAATCAAATCATCCATCACTCAAATACTTTCAGATAAATTGATGTCATCATGAACCACAAATTCATATAACAGTAAAACCACAAATACAGAGAGCATATATAGATAATAGTAATTATTTACTTACCTCGATCTTACAACGTTTCTTTCTACTCAATCGCTAATTATC
>NW_011628176.1:0-19324 GCF_000512975.1 Sesamum indicum
GAAACAAACTTGTTTTAATAAAACCGTGTAAAACAGCTAACTTATGAACGTTCTCAGAATTCGACGAAACTATTTTTTTTGGGGGTAAGTGTAATTTTCATTTAAAAAAAAATGAGAAGTAAATACAACAGTGTCCCTCATTAGATCTTGACCCAATCGCAGGTCTGGACCCAAGCATTTGTGTTGTAAATTTGCTAATCGTAATAATAACTACAAGTTAGTATAAAAGGAAAACAAACTTGTTTTAATAAAACCGTGCAAAACAACTAACTTTTGAACGTTCTTAGAATTCGACGAAACTTGACCCAATCGCAGGTCTAGACCCAAGCATTTGTGTTGTAAATTTGCTAATCGTAACAATACTACAAGTTAGTATAAAAGGGAAACAAACTTGATTTAATAAAACCGTGCAAAACAACTAAATTTTGAACGGTCTCAGAATTCGACGAAACTGACCCAAACGTTGGTCTAGACCAAAAGCATTTGTGTTGTAAATTTGCTAAACTTAATAATAACTACAAGTTAGTATAAAAGGGAAACAAAATTGTTTTAATAAAACTGTTCAAAACAGCTAAATTTTGAGCATTCTCAGAATTCGACGAAACTTGACCCAAACGTTGGTCTAGATCCAAGAATTTGTGTGTTAAATTTCTAAGCATAATAATAATTACAAGTTAGTATAACAGGGAAACAAACTTACTTTAATAAAACCGTGCAAAACAGCTAAATTTTGAACGTTCTAAGAATTTTACGAAACTTGATCCAAACATAGGTCTAGCCCAAGCATTTGTGTTATACATTTGCTAAGTGTTATAATATCTACAAGTTAGTATAAAAGGAAAACAAACTTGCTTTAATAAAACCGTTTAAAACAGCTAAATTTTGAACGTTTTCAGAATTCGGCGAAAATTGATCCAATCGTAGGTCTAGACCCAAGCATTTGTGTGTTAAATTTCCTAAATGTAATAATAACTACAAGTTAATATAAAAGGGAAACACACTTGTTTTAATAAAACCGTGTAAAACAGCTAACTTATGAACGTTCTCAGAATTCGACGAAACTTGACCCAATCGCAGGTCTAGACCCAAGAATTTGTGTGTTCAATTTCCTAAATGTAATAATAACTACAAGTTAATATAAAAGGGAAACACACTTGTTTTATTAAAACCGTGTAAAACAGCTAACTTATGAACGTTCTCAGAATTCGACGAAACTTGACCCAATCGCAGGTCTAGACCCAAGCATTTGTGTTGTCAATTTGCTAATCGTAATAATAACAATAGGTTAGTATAAAAGGAAAACAAACTTGTTTTAATAAACCCGTGCAAACCAGCTAAATTTTGAACGGTCTCCGAATTCGACGAAACTTGACCCAAGCGTTGGTCTAGACCAAAATATCTATGTTGTAATTTGCCAAGTGTAATAATGACTACAAGTTAGTATAAAAGGGAAACAAACTTGTTTTAATAAAACCGTGCAAAACAGCTTAATTTTGAGCATTCTCAGAATTCGACGAAACATGAAACAAACGTAGGTCTAGATCCAAGAATTTGTGTGTTAAATTTCGAAGCGTAATAAGAATTACAAATTAGTATAAAAGGGAAACAAAATTGCTTTAATAAAACCGTGCAGAACAGCTAAATTTTGAACGTTCTCAAAATTTTACGAAACTTGACCCCAACATAGATCTAGACCCAAGCATTTGTGTTATACATTTGCTAAGCGTAATAATAACTACAAGTTAGTATAAAAAGAAAAAAAAAAACTTGTTTCAATAAAACCGTCCAAAACAGCTAACTTTTGAACATTCTCAAAATTCGACGAAACTTGACCCAATCGTTGGTCTAGACCCTAGAATATCTGTGGTAAATTTGCTAAGCGTAATAATAACCACAAGTTAGTATAAAAGGAAAACAAACTTGCTTTAATAAAACCGTGCAAAACAGCTAAATTTTGAGCATTCTCAGAATTCGATGAAAATTGATCCAATCGTAGGTCTAGACCCAAGAATTTGTGTATTAAATTTCCTAAATGTAATAATAACTACAAGTTAATATAAAAGGGAAACACACTTGTTTTAATAAAACCGTGTAAAATAGCTAACTTATGAACGTTCTCATAGTTCGACGAAACTTGACCCAATCGCAGGTCTAGACCCAAGCATTTGTGTTGTCAATTTGCTAATCGTAATAATAACAACAGGTTAGTATAAAAGGAAAACAAACTTGTTTTAATAAACCCGTGCAAACCAGCTAAATTTTGAACGGTCTCAGAATTCGATGAAACTTGACCAAAACGTTGGTCTAGACCAAAACATCTATGTTGTAATTTGCCCAGTGTAATACTGACTACAAGTTAGTATAAAAGGGAAGGAAACTTGATTTAATACAACCGTGCAAAACAGCTAAATTTTGAGCATTCTCAGAATTTGACGAAACTTGACCCAAACGTTGGTCTAGATCCAAGAATTTGTGTGTTTCTAAGCGTAATAATAATTACAAGTTAGTATGAAAGGAAACAAAATTGCTTTAGTAAAACCGTGCAGAACAGCTAAATTTTGAACGTCCTCAAAATTTTACGAAACTTGACCCTAACATAGATCTAGACCCAAGCATTTGTGTTATACATTTGCTAAGCGTAATAATAACTACAATTTAGTATAAAAGGGAAACAAACTTGCTTTAATAAAACCGTGCAAAACAGCTAAATTTTGAACATTCTCAGAATTCAACAAAACCTGTCTCAAACGTTGGTCTAGACCCAAGCATTTGTGTGGTATATTTGCTAAGCATAATAATAACTACAAGTTAGTATAAAAGGGAAACAAACTTGTTTTAATAAAACCGTGCAAAACAGTTAACTTTTGAACGTACACTGAATTCAATGAAACTTGACCCAATCGTTGGTCTAGACCCAAGCATTTGTGTTGCAAATTTGCTAAACGTAATAATAACTACAAGTTAGTATAAAAGGGAAACAAACTTTTTTTTTGGGGGAAATGTAAGTTTCATTAAAAAAATAGGTAAAGAGTACAAAGTACAACAATCAAATGGTGGTACCCCCAACAGACCCAGGTGTGCCTTAAAAGTGGACATTCGGAAAGCTTATGACACGGTGGAATGGGACTTCATGATTGCTGTGATGGAGTTATTTGGGTTCCCTTTGCAGAGAAAGAACTCTTAACATCAAATGACCAGTCCCGTTTCAGACCCAGGTGTGCCTTAAAAGTGGACATTCGGAAAGCTTATGACACGGTGGAATGGGACTTCATGATTGCTGTGATGGAGTTATTTGGGTTCCCTTCTACCTTTGTTAAGTGGATTGAGGTATGTGTTACTACACCCACATTTTTTCTGTTGGGCTAAATGGGAAACCTCATGGCTTCTTTCCGGGGGCTACGGGACTTCGACAGGGTGACCCTGTATCGCCCTACCTATTCGTGCTTGTAATGGAGGTTCTACAACTGGGATTATTGCAACTGATTGACCAGGATGAGTTATTTTCCTTCCATTGGAAATGTGACACAGCCAGAGTTTTTCAGTTGGGGTTTGCAGATGATGTATTGTTATTCTGCCATGCTGATATGGACTCAATTAGAGTCTTTAAGACAGGACTGGATCGGTTTGCTGAATGGTCGGGGCTCTGGCTGAATGAAGATAAAAGTCACCTTATTATCTCACGATCAGCACAAGGATTGCGTGAGGAGATGATGACAGTACTCGGTTTTCAAGAAGGGATCTTACCGATGAAGTACTTGGGATTACCGCTTTTATCTTCTCGATTAACTATTTCGGATTGTCGCCCATTATTATTAAAAATAGATAAACGTATTGCTGGTTGGGAGGGTATTTCTCTGTCTTATGCAGGCAGGGTACAAATTATAAAATCTGTACTCATGGCGCTGAGTTTATACTGGGCATCGGCATTCATTCTACCGAAGAAAGTTATTAATGAAATTGAGAAACGGCTGCGAACTTTCTTGTGGAAAGGGACGACAACCAGTGGCTACCCCAAGGTTGCATGGAAAGATCTTTGCCGATCGAAGGATGAGTGAGGTTTAGAGGAGTCCTCTAGACTTAGTGCGGTGATTCAAGGAGGAGATTGGCATTGGCCGCCCATTACAGACTTTGAATGCTTGGAAATCACACATACCTTACCTACTATACATGGAGAGGAGGACCGCATTATTTGGAGGTTCGAGCATGGGCAACCTACAACCTAGGCGCTATATAGATTATTTGACCCACCAGGACCGAAAGTAGACTGGTCTTCACTACTTTCAGGATCTCTCAAGATTCCACGACATCTATTTATCTTATGGCTTGCTATCCAATGCCAGTTGGCCACGACGGAAAAACCATGGCTTGCTCATCTTGGACCCTGTGCTTTATGTGACGAAGGAGCGACGGAAACACATGGACACTTATTCTTTCAGTGCAGATTTAGTCAACAGTGTCTCACAGCAATTCGGAGAGAGATACGGTTTCCTTGGCCTAATGGTGACTGGACTATGGACATTAGATGGGCTTCGCGGAAATGGAGGGGTAAACACATTATTAATATGTCTTATCGTGCATTATTAGCAGCATGTGTTTACCACATTTGGAAGGAGAGAAATCTTAGACGATTTGAGCACACCGAGAGAACACCCAATACCATGGCACTACTGATAGTCGAGGACATCAGACAACGGATTCTCAGCATTTCATTACCTAGATTAGTCAGTACTCGAGCTTTATATAGACTATGGCGTATCCCTTGGTCTGTCGAGGGAGAAACCAACTGATCATCGTATTGTTGTACTGTACCATTATTTTACTTAATGAAACTTACATTTACTAAAAAAAAAACAGACCAAGGGATACGCCAAATTCTGTAGAGTGCACATGTACTAATAGAACTGGAAAGATTAATACTAATTATCCTCTGTCTAACATCTTCAATGATGTAAGTAGCTAATACAACTTCCGGCCGATGGGTGTGCTCAAATCGTCTCAAATTCCTCTCTCGCCATATATGGTATATGCATGCACCAAGTAATGCTCGAAGGAACTCGTCTTTTCAATGGCAAGAATAATATCTGTATCAATTCTTGTGGCTTCCTCAACATTTGCACTAACCAGTCCATCATCTTCTTCCTCCAAACCGGCGTTATTCACCAGCATCTTCTCAAATCCCGCTGGCGACCTTTCATATCTATGCGAGTCGTTTCATATTCTGCCGGAAAAATCAGGTTCTTTTCATCCGAAAAAACACCATGGTCTGCCTCCTCATCACGGCCTTCCTCTTCCTCCCCTCCATCTCCGGCCACCGAACGGCTGTCGACGTCCTCTCCACCATAAACGTCGCCGGCCGGCGCTTCTCCTCCATCGCCGGTCGGAGTTTGCATGGGGAAGACACTAGTGTGTGTTTTTGGTGGTGTAGTAGTGTGTGTAGTAGAGAGAGAATTTTTAGTGAGAGAATTTTTGCATTTTGTTTTCCTACGACAAAATGAATTAATAGTAGATCAAGTGTAGTATCTGTTCTATGTATGCGGTGACACGTAAACTTAAGGCCCTGAAACCGGTCTTCAGAAAACAAAGGAGGAATAAAGGGGATTTGTCACATAACGTCCAATTAGCGAAGGGATTTCTCGAGGAGGCACAAAACTTGGTGAGCTCGGACAGACAAAATGGACTATTCCTCTACCTTGAACACTGCTGTCGTTTTGTGTATGCTAAAGCGGTCAAGATAGAACAAATTATGCTACAGCAAAGAGCTAAGATGCAGTGGATGAAGGGGGGTGACCAATGTTCCAGGGTTTTCTTCCGCAAGATCGCTCAAAGAAGGGCGGCGAGGAGGATCTTGCAGATCAATGATGAAAATGGAAGCACTCACGCAGAACCGGAGGAGGTTATACATGAGTTTGTATCCTATTATCAAAACCTCTTAGGAGGTAACAGACGTCAAACATTGGTGGATATTACCTATCCCAGACCTTGGGCGAGGCATATTATTACCAATGAGGAGGCAAGCTAGTCATGTTTACCTTTT
This sequence comes from Sesamum indicum, assembly GCF_000512975.1. NCBI lineage: Eukaryota > Viridiplantae > Streptophyta > Magnoliopsida > Lamiales > Pedaliaceae > Sesamum > Sesamum indicum. The sequence continues at coordinate 6,035 of NW_011628176.1, forward strand.
ACACCGGAAGATGTGAAGAATGCCGTGTTCGACATTTTTGAGGACAAGGCTCCAGGCCCTGACGGATACTCATCTGGATTCTTTAAGGCAGCCTGGCCAGTGGTGGGGACCGAGGTTACAAGGGCGATACTGAATTTCTTCACCACCGGGAAACTTCTTAAGCAAGTTAACTCTACATTATTGGCTTTAATCCCAAAGGTACATAATCCTATGACTGTTGGTGATTTTAGACCTATATCATGCTGCAATGTTTTATATAAGATCATTGCTAAATTACTTGTCCAACGATTGAGTCTGGTGCTGGACAAGTTAATCAATCCGAGTCAGGCAGCATTTATCCCGGGACGCAGTATTGGAGACAACATTCTGCTTGCTCAGGAACTGTTCACGGGATATAATCAGACGCGACTTCCCCCTAGATGCGCTCTTAAAGTGGACATTAGGAAGGCCTATGACACGGTTGAATGGGACTTCCTTGTGGCGACCTTGCAACTATTTGGGTTTCCACCAACCTTCATAAGATGGATTGAGGAATGCATCTCGACGACCTCTTTTTCGGTTGGACTTAATGGAAATCCTCATGGGTTCTTTGATGGAACGAGAGGACTTCGTCAGGGAGATCCCTTATCCCCATTCCTGTTTGTGCTTGTTATGGAAGTTCTGCATATTGGTTATCTGCAATTAATTGAGCAGGATATGCAATTCACATATCATTGGAAGTGTGAGCTAGCAAAAGTATTCCAACTGGGATTTGCGGATGATCTCCTGCTGTTTTGTAGAGCTGATTTGGACTCGGTCAGAGTCCTTAAGGTGGGACTGGACCGATTTGCTGACTGGTCGGGCCTTCGGTTGAATATTCAAAAGAGCCACATTATTATATCCCGATCTGCACACGAAAGGAAAGGTCAGTTGCTATCGCTCTTGGGATTTCAGGAGGGACATCTCCCGATGAGGTACTTAGGCCTTCCTTTAATCTCATCTAGATTGACTATATCAGACTGTCAGCCACTTCTGTCCAAAATTGATGCACGTATTGCGGGATGGGAGGGTATGTCGCTATCATATGCTGGGCGGGTACAAATCATTAAATCTGTACTTTCAGCATTGAGCATTTATTGGGCTGCTGCATTCATACTACCGAAGGCGATCATTAAGGAAGTTGAGAAACACCTTCGAAGGTTCCTTTGGAAAGGCACCTCAATGACGGGTTATGCCAAAGTTGCGTGGAAGGATGTTTGCAAACCGATTGGGCAAGGAGGCCTAGGAATAAAAGATATTGACGCGCTGAACCGAGCACTAATGACTAAGAAGTTATGTGATGTCATTAGATGTGACCGAACGTGTATCTGGGTTGAGTGGCTACAGCTCGGACGACTACACAATAATTCCATTTGGACTGTTGACGAGAAGGGTGGATCGTGGGGTTGGAGAAAGCTGCTTCGTCTACGCATCCTTATCCAAGATAGCTAATTGAGAGAAACCTGTAGTTATTATAACTCCGTCATTGCGAGCTTTTCCAAGATAGCTAGCCAAGGATAAACAAATGTCGCGGGATCTTTAAAGAACCCGAAAGTAGTGAAATCCAACCTACTTTCGGTCCTGCTGATATCATAGCCCGATAGAACTCCTGGGTAGTGGGTTTCCCAGTTTCGTCGAATTCTAAGAACGTTCAAAAGTTAGTTGTTTTGCACGGTTTTATTAAAACAAGTTTGTTTTCCTTTTATACTAACTTGTAGTTATTATTACGATTCGCAAATTTACAACACAAATGCTTGGGTCCAGACCTGCAATTGGGTCAAGATCTAATGAGGGACACTGTTGTACTCTACTTCTCATTTCTTTTTAAATGAAAATTACACTTACCCCCAAAAAAAAAAAAGTTTCGTCGAATTCTGAGAACGTTCATAAGTTAGTTGTTTTACACGGTTTTATTAAAACAAATTTGTTTCCCTTTTATATTAACTTGTAGTTATTATTACACTTAGAAAATTTACCACAGATATTCTAGGGTCTAGACCAACGATTGGGTCAAGTTTCGTCGAATTTTGAGAACGTTCAAAAGTTAGCTGTTTTGGACGGTTTTATTGAAACAAGTTTTTTTTCCTTTTTATACTAACTTGTAGTTATTATTACGCTTGGCAATTTTCCAATAAAAATGCTTGGGTCTAGACCTGGGATTGGGTCAAGTTTCGTTGAATTCTGAGAACGTTCAAATATTAGCTGTTTTGCACGGTATTATTAAAACAAGTTTGTTTCCCTTTTACACTAACTTGTAGTTATTATTACGCTTAGGAAATTTACCACGCAACGATCAGCCCAGAATGTACGAGAGGAGCTACTTGCGGTGTTGGGGTTTCAGGAAGGCCACTTACCGATGAGGTATCTGGGTCTACCATTGATCTCTTCTCGATTATCTATCGCCGACTGCCAACCATTACTGAGTAAGAACGATACACGTATCAATGGTTGGGAGGGATTGGCACTGTCATATGCCGGCAGGGTACAAATCATTAAGTCTGTTCTTGTGGCTATGGGTGTCTATTGGGCTTCAACATTTATTTTGCCAAAAGGGGTCATTAAAAACATTGAGAAGCGATTGCGAGCCTTCTTATGGAGAGGTACGGGAAATAGTGGATACCCTAAAGTTGCATGGAAGGAGATTTGCAAACCAGGAGGAGGGAGGCCTTGGCCTTAAGGATATGGGAACTCTTAATCGAGCATTGATGTGCAAAAAACACTGTGAAGTCATCCGATGTGATAGGACTTCTATTTGGGTCGAGTGGCTGCGGTATGGCAGACTACGAGATGATTCGATATGGACTATCCCGGAGAATCGTGGACCATGGGGATGGAGAAAAATGTTGAGGTTGAGAGGCTGGTTACGCTCAGTGGTGGAATATCGTATTGGTGATGGAAGTGATTTTTTCTTATGGAAGGATCCCTGGCATCACCTTGGGCCCCTCCTTGACAGATTTCCGCGGGGACCCAACAGTCTGGGATTGCATGAGTCTACCATGCTAAGCTCGGTTATCTGTGAGGGTCATTGGCACTGGCCATTGATCACGGACATGGAATGTGTGGAGATTACACACGTGCTGCCTCGGATCCATGGGGGTATAGATTGTATTATATGGAAAGGCTCGAGTGGGAAACCCACCACCAGGAATTCTATCGGGCTATGATACCAGCAGGACCGAAAGTAGGTTGGATTTCACTACTTTCGGGTTCTTTAAAGATCCCGCGACATTTGTTTATCCTTTGGCTAGCTATCTTGGAGAAGCTCGCCACGACGGATAAACCATGGCTTTCCCATCTTGGGTGTTGCGTGCTGTGCAATGAAGACATGGTGGAGTCACATAACCACCTGTTTTTCCACTGCAGATTTAGTAGAAGATGCCTCAGTAGTATTCGGCGCATTGTACGATTCCAGTGGCCTAATCGGGATTGGGTCAGTGATGTTGAATGGGGTGCAAGAAAATGGCGTGGGAAGCACATCATCAATATATCCTACCGATGCCTGCTTGGATCGTGTGTATACCATATTTGCAGGGAGAGAAATCTGAGACGTTTTGAGCACGAGGAGAGGCCCCCGAGTGTAGTGGCCAACTTAATAGTACAAGATGTTCGGCAACGTATACTTAGTATTAAGCTTCCTAGCTCTATTAGCACATGTGTCTTGTATAGACTGTGGCGTATCCCTTGGCCTGTCGAGGGAAGCGCCTAATGAGGGACACTGTTGTACTATACTTTCTTCTTAATAAAAATTACACTTACCCAAAAACAACATAATTTTGAACGTTCTCAGAAATCTAAGAAACTTGACCCAAATGTATTTTGGGTAAATGTAATTTTCATTAAGTAAAAATAATTGTATAGTACAACAATTTGATCATCAATTGGTTTCTCCCTCGACAGGCCAAGGGATACGCCATAGTCTATATAATGCTCGTGTACTAACTGACAAAGCAGTGTTGATACTGAGGATCCTCTGTCTGACGTCATCGATGATCATCATACCAATGGTGTTCGGTATCCATTCAGTATGTTCAAATCACCTCAGGTTCCTCTCTCTCCAAATGTGATAGACACATGCTGCAAGTAGTGAACGGAACTTGACCCAAATGTAGGTCTAGACCCATGCATTTTTTGTGATAAATTTGCTAAGCGTAATAATAATTACAAGTTAGTGTAAAAGGGAAACGAACTTGCTTTAATAAACCGTGCAAAACAGCTAAATATTGAACGTTCATAGAATTCGTGGAAACAGCTAAATTTTGAACGTTCTCAGAATTCCACGAAACTTGAGCCAAACGTAGGTTTAAATTCATTCATTTGTGTGGTAAATTTGCAAAGCTTAATATAACTACAAGTTAGTGTAAAAGGGAAATGAACTTGCTTTAATAAAACCGAGCAAAACAGCTAATTTTTGAACGTTCTCAGAATTCTATGAAACTTGACCGAAACGTAGGTCTAGACCTATGCATTTGTGTGGTAAATTTGCTAAGCGTAATAATAACAACAAGTTAGTGTAAAAGGAAAAAGAACTTGCTTTAATAAAACCGTGCAAAACAGCTAAATTTTGAACGTTCTTAGAATTCGACGAAACTTGACCCAAACGGTGGGCTACACCCATGGATTTGTGTTGTCAATCTGCAAAGCGTAATAATAAATACAAGTTAGTGTATAAGGGAAACGAACTTGCTTTAATAAAACCGTGCAAAACAGCTAAATTTTTTAATGTTCTCAGAATTCCACGAAACTGGAACCAAACGTAGGTCTAGTCCCATGCATTTGTGTGGTAAATTTTTTCTAAGCACAACAATAACTACAAGTTAGTGTAAAATGGAAACGAACATGCTTTAATATAATCGTGCAAAACATGGCGTATCAAAAAATACAAAAATTCTCTCACTCAAAATTCTCTCTTACACACACTATCACACCAAATTTTCACACACATGCAACCAAATTCTTTAACTCCATCACCGACCGGCAAAGACACCAGCGATGACGAAATTGAAGTCAGAGAAGTGACAAACGTTGACGGGCAGAACGAGGAGACTGCCCAGGTGGGTTTCAACAATTTTCCGGCCGCGGAATATGAAGGATTGCGCAAGTCTCGGCCGGCGATGGAAGGCGACTTTCAAGAAACTAATGGCAGCAAGAGCTTCATGGAGATGAATGGAACTCAACCATGTGGAAAAGATGGTACCTTGCGCCCTGAATATGGAGAAGACCAACGCGCCGCCATTATTAGAGTCGCGAGAAAAATTTCAGATGGATTCTTCATCCTCTCCGGCCGATGATGGAATCCAAGGATCTGTGGAGAAGTTTACAAGATATCCAAACAAGAAAGGAGACACTGAATCGTCTCCTCTAAAGGCACCGCAAAAATTAGGGTTTGAACCTTCATCCTTTTTTTTCGGTAATGGTAAATTTCATTAATAAAAATATGGTACAGTACAACAATTAATTGGGTAGTCCCTCGACAGGCCAAGGGATACGCCATAGTCTATAAAGAGCCCATGTACTAATCGAACTGGAAAGATTAAGGCTCAGAATCCTCTGCCTAACATCATCAATAATATGAGAAGCCAATACATTAGGCGGGTGTTCACTTTGCTGGAACCGTCTGGAGTTTCTTTCTCGCCACAAATGGTAAACCAATGACCCAAGTAATGCTCGGTATGCTGCATTGATGATATGCTTCCCTCTCCATTTTTTTACTGCCCATTCCACATCCATTGCCCATGTGCGATTGGGCCAATCGAATCGAATTATTTCCCGTATGGCTATAAGACATCTTCTGCTATATCGGCATCGGAAGAATAAATGATTATGTGTCTCGGTTGTTTCTTCTTCACAAAGAATACACCCTCCAATGTGTGTGAGCCAGGGTTTGTCTGTCGCTGGTAGTTTTTCCTGAAAAGCCATCCATAGGATAAAACAATGTCGTGGGATCTTTAGTGAAACCGAAAGTAGTGACGTCCAACCTACTTTTGGTCCGGGCGGGCAGATAAGCCTGTATAGGGCTTGGGCTGTGGGTCGGCCATCCGGGAAACGCCAAATGATTCTATCTTCTCCACCATGGATCTGGGGTAGTGTATAAATAATCTGAAGGCATTCCAAATCCGTTATGAGGGGCCAGTGCCATTGGCCCTCATCAATAACCGTATTGAGCTTGGCAGATTTATCAAGCCCAAGTAAACTCGATCCTCGTGGAAATCGAGAAATCAGGGGGCCCAGGTGATGCCATGGATCCTTCCACAAAAAGAAGTTCCTCCCATCTCCAATACAACACTCCACCATTGGTTTGATAAGGCTGCGTAGACGAAGCAGCTTTCTCCAACCCCACGATCCACCCTTCTCGTCAACAGTCCAAATGGAATTATTGTGTAGTCGTCCGAGCTGTAGCCACTCAACCCAGATAGACGTTCGGTCACATCTAATGACATCACACAACTTCTTAGTCATTAGTGCTCGGTTCAGTGCGTCAATATCTTTTATTCCTAGGCCTCTTGCCCAATCGGTTTGCAAACATCCTTCCACGCAACTTTGGCATAACCCGTCATTGAGGTGCCTTTCCAAAGGAACCTTCGAAGGCGTTTCTCAACTTCCTTAATGATCGCCTTCGGTAGTATGAATGCAGAAGCCCAATAAATGCTCAATGCTGAAAGTACAGATTTAATGATTTGTACCCATCCAGCATATGATAGCGACATACCCTCCCATCCCGCAATACGTGTATCAATTTTGGACAGAAGTGGCTGACAGTCTGATATAGTCAATCTAGATGAGATTAAAGGAAGGCCTAAGTACCTCATCGGGAGATGTCCCTCCTGAAATCCCAAGAGCGATAGCAACTGACCTTTCCTTCGTGTGCAGACCGGGATAATAATAATGTGACTCTTTTGAATATTCAACCGAAGGCCCGACCATTCAGCAAATCGGTCCAGTCCCACCTTAAGGACTCTGACCGAGTCCAAATCAGCTCTACAAAAAAGCAGGAGATCATCCGCAAATCCCAATTGGAATACTCTTGCTAGCTCACACTTCCAGTGATATGTGAATTGCATATCCTGCTCAATTAATGGAAGATAACCAATATGCAGAACTTCCATAACAAGCACAAACAGGAATGGGGATAAGGGATCTCCCTGACGAAGTCCTCTCGTTCCATCAAAGAACCCATGAGGATTTCCATTAAGTCCAACCGAAAAAGAGGTCGTCGAGATGCATTCCTCTATCCACCTTGTGAAGGTTGGTGGAAACCCAAATAGTTGCAAGGTCGCCACAAGGAAGTCCCATTAAACCGTGTCATAGGCCTTTCTAATGTCCACTTTAAGTGCGCATCTAGGGGGAAGTCGCGTTTGATTATATCCCGTGAACAGTTCCTGAGGAAGCAGAATGTTGTCTCCAATGCTTCGTCCCGGGATAAACGCTGCCTGACTCGGATTGATTAACTTGTCCAGCACCACACTCAATCGTTGGACAAGTAATTTAGCAATGATCTTATATAAAACATTGCAGCATGATATAGGTCTAAAATCACCAACAGTCATAGGATTATGTACCTTTGGGATTAAAGCCAATAAGATAGAGTTAACTTGCTTAAGAAGTTTTCCGGTGGTGAAGAAATTCAGTACCGCCCTTGTAACCTCGGTCCCCACCACTGGCCAGGCTGCTTTAAAGAATCCAGATGAGTATCCGTCAGGGCCTGGAGCCTTGTCCTCAGAAATGTCGAACACGGCATTCTTCACATCTTCCGGTGTAAAAGGTAAACATAACTGGCTTGCCTCCTCATTGGTAATAATATGCCTCGCCCAAGGTCTGAGATAGGTAATATCCACCAATGTTTGACGTCTGTTACCTCCTAAGAGGTTTTGATAATAGGATACAAACTCATGTATAACCTCTTCCGGTTCTGCGTGAGTGCTTCCATTTTCATCATTGATCTGCAAGATCCTCCTCGCCGCCCTTCTTTGAGTGATCTTGCGGAAGAAAACCCTGGAACATTGGTCACCCCCCTTCATCCACTGCATCTTAGCTCTTTGCTGTAGCATAATTTGTTCTATCTTGACCACTTTAGCATACACAAAACGACATCAGTGTTCAAGGTAGAGGAATAGTCCATTTTGTCTGTCCGAGCTCACCAAGTTTTGTGCCTCCTCGAGAAATCCCTTCGCCAATTGGACGTTATGTGACAAATCCCCTTTATTCTTCCTTTGTTGTCTAAAGACCGGTTTCAGGGCCTTAAGTTTACGTGTCACCGCGTACATAGGCACGCCAATCACCTCATGTTGCCAAATATTCTGGACACTGGGGATAAAATCAGGCGATAGGGTTAGGTAATTATCGAACCGAAACATACCTCCATTATTATGATGCTGTGAGTCCCCAAATAAGACCAACGGCGAGTGGTCCGAAGTACGGGGTGTAAGACTATGATATGATGAAGTAGGAAACTGTGCTAGCCAGCGATCATTGAAGAGTATCCTATCCAATCGTTTCCATAGGCTCCTCGTAGACGTGCTGCAATTGTGCCAAGTACATACGCCTATGTCGGTTAATGATTTCAGACCAATTTCATGCTGCAATGTTTTATACAAGATCATTGCGAAACTTCTTGTCCAAAAAATTAGTGTGCTACTGGACAAGATAGTTAGCCCATGTCAGACAGCTTTTATTCCGGGAAGAAGCATTGGGGACAACATTATGTTAGCCCAGGAATTATTCTCCAGATATAACCAGATGCGCCTACCCCCGAGATGCGCACTTAAAGTGGATATCAGGAAGGCCTATGATACGGTGGAGTGGGACTTCCTGTTAGCAGTTTTGCAGCTGTTCGGGTTTCCACCTACGTCTACAAGGTGGATTGAGGAGTGTGTTACCACGACATCATTCTCGATTGGGCTCAATGGAAAACCTCATGGGTTCTTTGCTGGAGCGAGAGGACTACGACTGACTAAGAACTATTGTGTTTTTTATTCCTCTCTTTGCTATGTCTTTTATGAAAGGAATTTCTATACCTAGATTTTCCATTAACAGAATTAACCTCATATTGGTTGCGTCTCTTTCAGAGGAATTTCACTGAATGAGAATTCTATTCTCATTTTCGGATGTTTCAACAACTTCTCACTAAATACGCACCACCTCAATCCCATCGAGGAATTTATATCCATAACCAGTTTTGTTCTCCACCACAAAGTCTAATTTCTCCGAACTTTCCAGAAGTCCTTAGACTTGTGAATCCTCTACTGGTATTTATGTATTTAGTAACTTATAGATTTCTATTTTTGGAACCAATCCAATAGATCGGTTTTGACAAGCATTTTTTGTCCCACAAAGTGCTTTCATGGCTTTCTTCCTTCTTAGAAAGGATTCATAAGTTAGTAAACTCAAATCATCTGATGCTAGACTTTTTGAATCTACCAACCTACTCATCCTAACTAGAGTGATATTGCCTAGCTCATGCATGCCATTTTCTGTAAGCTATGTTCTTGACCATTCATTTAGTCATTTGTTTGGAGCATGCATAATCCAATTATGCAGTACGACAATTTAATAACTCAACAAGATCCAAAAGAATCTTTTATTGATCAAGTTTAGTGTCTAATTTGTCCAACAATTGACTAACAACTTGATCATGTTGGGTTACATAATCGTATACTATTTCAACATGAATACTATTAGCTAAGTTGATTTCGTCTTATTGCTTTTAATGGTCTAGCCATTCCTTAGCTTTGAGACTATTTTTCGTAGCGTTCTATTTCTCTTCATTTTAGCAAATCATTTGTAGAAATGCGTTTTGAGAGCAATTGTCCAACACTTGGGAATCTGAATAGTAATCATATTTTAGTTTGGGTGAAGGGGAGTTCACGATATTCCCTCTTGTAATTCCTTTCGCCAATTTTATGCAAACATCATAAGTAAATTTTGACTGCCGAATCATTGTTCTATTTTTCCTTTCATCTTCGTCCATCAAGGCGATAGGAGCGCTTGGGGCGATTGCAACAACTAACTTTGCTTCATCGTTCTTTCTCATTCGGCGTCTGGCTCCATTGCCTTTCGCCTTTGAGGTCAAAGCCTCCAAATCCAAGACCGACGGTGCAAATTCTTCAATCGTTGTCTCGTATTGGTCCGACCATTTTATCAACTTATGAAATGGTCTTCTCAAGCCCATTTAGAGTTTATGATAAGTAGGTCGAAGGAGGAATGAAGAGACCTGAAGGATTATGTCAATATACATCTTCCCTAAAAATCGACATTATGGTCTTAGAGCTTCTCCACAGGGGATTGCGTCTTAGCCCAATGTTTGTGTACAAACGATCTTCAGTTATGTGAGCTTCAAAAAATGCTTCTGTCGCGGCATATCCAATATGCCGGTTCGATGTCGCATAAATTGATTTATGTAGAGCATTTATTGAACCAACAACGTCCAGCCTGTCATACTTCACCTTGCATAGGCATTGGCAACAATCCAGCTTCCTGAATACTATTGTTGAAATCTTCCATAGCAATCCTTATATCTCCCGAGATGCCACACACCTCATTAATCTCGCGGACTGCATTGAAATCTCCTCCCACCAGCCATGGAACGTCCGTGCACTATGGGGCAAGGGTTTGTAGAGAATTCCATAGGGCACGTCGACCACTCACTTCAGAAGCACCATAAATAACAGTAATGATAACAATTTCATTGTCAGCCCTATTTGTGACTCGACAATGTATGAATTGTTCACCCAAATCAAGAATATGGACATCAATAGCATTATCATCCCATGCAAGCCATATACGGTTTCCCACATTTGCATAGTCAACAAACCATTTCCATTGAGGTAGCAAAAAAGATTGAATATGCATCACATTATTAATACGAACGCGAGTTTCAAGAATACCCAAGAAGAGTAACCTGTATTCCGAGACGAGATCCTTTAAAGCGAGCTGATGGTCTCGTTTATTCAGCCCACGTACATTCCAGACGACAATATTCAGCATGGGTCATGTCCAATGGGGCTGCTTGTATTAGGACCCCTAGATTGCTCATCTGTATCGTCAATAAGATGTAGAGCTTCAAACGCATTATAAATGACTACTTCCTTACCCCGATTATCCTGTCTAGTAGTATTACTTTCAGTAGGGTTATCACCATTCTTCATTCCATTAACCACCTCACAGTCCTGATGCGGCTTCTGTACCCTAACGGGTTCGGTTGTGGCCCGGGCGGTGAAAGGTTTTGGTACATACACAGCCACCGGTGGTTTTGTTGTTTTCTTAGGTTTAGTAAGTGGACATTCCTTAGTCGAGTGCCCCAATGTCATACAATCCAAGCATTTTGGTGGGAGCCATTCGTAATCGACATCCACTTTGCATGGTGTCTCCCCGCCATCTTCATCTGGAGTCATGATGATGACATGATTTGGTAAATTCTGTGAGACGTCCACCATCACGCATAGCATTTTTTTGGGAGCCATTCGTATTCGACGTCCACTTTGCATGGTGTCTCCCCGCCATCTTCATCTGGAGTCATGATGATGACATGATTTGGTAAATTCTGTGAGACGTCCACCATCACGCATACTCGAGTGAAGTCCAGTCTCGTGCATGATTTGAACCTTCATCCTTCAATGGCGGACGGCAGGTTGAGCCATTTAATCTCGACGAATTTTTACGATTGGCACACACAGTTATTGACAATGGAGATGAGAAGACGGTTCAGAAGTGCGAAAGCTGTATGACATTGGGACACTCTGCCAAAGAGTGTGTTCACAACAAACCAAAACCAGCTAAACCGCAGATCACTGCATATGTACCCAAAATGAGGACGCCACAAGAGCCTGAACGGAGTACGAACCATCCTAGGGAGGATGCTAATGCTACTAGTATACCATCCCGGCCACCACATATGCCTAATCGGAACAAGAGCAAACCACCACCTGCTCCACTAGTAGAAAAGCAGAGAGAGGGACGTGAGCACATTAGAGATGCAACTGGCCCAAGTCGTGTCGTGAGGAGTAAGGCGCTTGTTATATATAATAACTTTGATGCACTTAACCTACTGGATGATACAGATGAGTCGACTCGGGGTCCTAAGCATAGCAGCCCCATAGCTAGTGATCCATGTTAAATACAACAATATGGAATGTTCGGGGCCTGAACAAAAGAGATCATCAGATGGCAGTCAAAGACATTGTTGCTGAGTTCAGGTTACAGTTCCTCGGTCTACTTGAAACTCGTGTTCGTAGTAATAATGCAGCTCAAATTCAATCTTTTCTATTACCCCATTGGAAATGGTATGTGGATTATGGATCTTCTGGTAATCGGGTGTGGATTGCATGGGATGATAATTTTATTGATGTTGAAGTGGTTGAATGTGGAATGCAATTTATTCATTGTCTTGTTAATATTCGTGCAATCCATGAGTCAGTTGTTGTTACTGTCGCTTATGGAGCTACTGAGGTGGTTGATAGGAGAGAGTTATGGAGTGCCTTGGAAAATATAGCTATACAGCGTGCTGATGGACATGGTTGATTGGAGGGGACTTTAATGCAGTTCGCGACCTCAGCAAAGTATGTGGCACATCAGGGGATATCCGAATAGCTATGGAAGACTTTAATGCAGCCATTCAGAATATAGGACTATTACCAGTACCTATGCAGGGAGAGTGGTACAGATGGCACAACCATAGTGCGACACCACGAAACCTCTGGAAAAGACTAGACCGCATGTTGATAAATGATAGATGGATGGCACGATTCCCAAACAAAGTCTACTCGGTCCTTACACCATGCACTTCAGACCACTCACCGATGGTAATATATGGGGATCGACAACAGCAGTATGGAGAGGTATGTTCCGATTCGATAACTACCTCGCTCGTTCACCTGAGTTTATTCCTCGTGTGCAGAATATATGGCAACATAACATTATTGGTACGCCTATGTATGCTGTGAGACGCAAACTCAAAGCATTGAAGCCAATATTCCGTGAGCAAAGGAGAAATAAAGGGGATCCATCGCACAATGTCCAAATGGCGAAAGGGTTTCTTGAAGCAGCACAAGTACTTGTTAGCTCAAGAAGAAGAGATGAGCTATACATACAACTAGAACACTGTTTTCGACTCGTACTGGCCAAAGCAACAAAACTGGAGCAGATTATGCTACAACAACGAGCGAAGATGCAGTGGATGAAGGGAGGTGATCAGTGCTCCCAAGTGTTCTTTCGGAAGATTACCCAACGAAGATCATCAAGGAGGATCTTCCAGATCAACGATGACCAGGGATCCACTCA
>NW_011628176.1:19426-27313 GCF_000512975.1 Sesamum indicum
TGAGTAATGAGGAATCTACCACTTTCCTGTTACCGTTCACACCAGCAGATGTTAAACAGGCGGTTTTTGACATTGCTGAGGACAAGGCCCCAGGCCCGGACGGATACTCATCGGGCTTCTTCAAAGCAGCATGGCCTATTGTTGGACAGGAAGTGACTTCAGCAGTACTGGACTTCTTTAGTATAGGCCGACTTCTGAAGCAGATAAATACTACAATTTTTGCGCTCATTCCAAAAGTACATTCCCCTATGACGGTTAGTGATTTTCGGCCCATAGCATGGTGTAATGTGCTTTATAAGATCATTACAAAGCTCATTGTCCAAAGGTTGAGTGTGATAATGGACAAACTGATCAGCCCATGCCAAGCGGCATTTGTGCCGAGACGCAGCATTGGAGCTAACATCATGCTAGCACAGGAACTCTTTACGGGTTATAACCAGACTCGTCTACCTCCTAGATGTGCTCTGAAAGTTGATATCCGGAAGCCATATGACACAGTGGATTGGGATTTCTTGATAGTAGTTATAGAGATGTTTGGATTCCCTATTACTTTCGTGAAATGGATTGAGGAGTGTGTGACAACACCTTCATTCTCTATTGGGCTAAATGGGAAGCCCCATGGATTCTTTCGAGGAGCCAGAGGACTTGGGCAGGGTGACCCTTTATCACCCTACCTTTTTGTACTTGTGATGGAAGTCCTACACTTGGGCTTCCTGCAGTTGATTGATCAGGAGGAGAGATTTTCCTATCATTGGAAATGCGAGGCAGCCAGGGTCTTTCAGTTGGGGTTTGCTGATGATGTGATATTATTTTGCCGTGCTAATATGGACTCTCTAAGAATCTTTAAAGCAGGTCTAGATCGTTTTGCCGAATGGTCGGGTCTTAGACTGAACGTGCAGAAAAGCCACCTGATTATCTCACTTTCAGCACAAGCACTGCGTGAGGAGATGTTGGCACTACTTGGATTTCAGGAAGGGGTTCTTTCAATGCGGTATCTGGGGTTACCACTTATATCGTCTCGACTAACAATTGTAGATTGCCGCCCACTATTACTGAAGATTGACAAACGAATTGCTGGTTGGGAAGGTACCATTTTATCTTATGCTGGTAGAGTACAAATTATTAAATCTGTACTTATAGCACTGAGAGTTTACTGGGCATCGGCATTTATATTATCCAAGAAAGTTATTAATGAAATTGAGAAAAGGTTGCGAGCTTTCTTGTGGAAGGGAACAACGAATAGTGGTTACGCCAAGGTTGCGTGGAAGATATATGCCGACCAAAGGAGGAGGGAGGACTTGGGTTCAAGGACATCAGTATCTTGAACCATGCATTGATGACAAAAAAACTATGTGATGTCATTAGATGCGACAAGACATCGATCTGGGTTGATTAGCTGCACCAGGGACGCCTACAACATACCTCCATATGGACAATTACGGACCAAAGAGGCTCATGGGGATGGAGGAAAATCCTCCGATTACGGATTTTTCTCCGAACCATGGTGGACTACCGGATTGGAGATGGGAGGAATTTCCTCTTGTGGCAGGAACCATGGCACCACCTTAGCCCTCTTTGTGAATCTTTCCCACGAGGACCGAGGCTACTTGGAATAGATGAGTCATCCAGACTCAGCACGGTGATTCATGAGGGCGTTTGCCAATGGCCCCTTATCACGGATCTTGAGTGTTTGGAGATAACACATGCACTCCCCATTATTTTTGGAGGGGAATGACCGACCAACAACACAGGCTATTTATGAGATATTTGACCCACCAGGGCCGAAAGTAGACTGGTCTTCACTACTTTCGGGATCACTTAAAATTCCACGTCACAACTTTATTCTATGGCTTGCCATCCAAGGCAAGCTGGCTACGACAGATAAACCATGGCTTGCTCACCTTGGCCCATGTATCCTATGCAATGAAGGACTGACAGAGACACATGCACATTTATTCTTCCAATGCAGATTTAGCGGAAGATGCCTCACGGAAATTCGGAGAACGATACGGTTCTTGTGGCCCAACAAATTGTGGAAAGATGACATTACATGGGCTTCACGGAGATGGAGGGGGTAAACACATCATCAACATGTCTTATAGAGCACTACTTGCATCATGTGTGTACCACATTTGGAAGGAAAGATACCTGAGACAATTCGATCACACTGAGAGGACGCCTACCACCATAGCATTACTGATCATTGAGGACATAAGACAGCGAATCCATAGCATCACACTATCTAGATCATTCAGTACACGTGCATTATTTCGATTATGGCGAATCTCTTGGCCTGTCGAGGGATAAACCATTTTGAGACCATATTGTTGTACTATACCATTTTTACGTAATGAAACTTACTTTTACCGAAAAAAAAACAATCGTGCAAAACAACTAAATATTGAACGTTCATAGAATTCCACGAAACTTGACCCAACCGTTGGTGTAGACCCATGTATTTGTGTGGTACATTTGCTAAGCATAATGATAATTACAAGTTAGTGTAAAAATGTTAACGAACTTGCTTTAATAAACCGTGCAAAACAGCTAAATATTGAACGTTCATAGAATTCCATGAAACTTGACCCAAACGTTGGTCTAGACCCATGTACTTGTGTGGTAAATTTGCTAAGCGTAATAATAAAAACAAGTTAGTATAAAAGGAAAAAGAACTTGCTTTAATAAAACCGTGTGTTGAAAAAAAATGGACTCTCAATTCTCTCTATTTTCTCTCTCACACACTACTACACCAAAAAATACACACACATGCACTTCCAAAGCCCTAACTTCAACCTCGCCGGCCGGAGACGTGGGGACGCCGGCGATGATGATCCAGATGTCGGAGATGTGGCGGACGTCGACGGGCAGAACAAGGAGGCTGCTATGGCTGATTGTGAAGACGAAACGTCTTTTCTCGCGAAGGAAGACGAACGGACGAGAGGTGGTTTGGAGGCGGAATCTGGCGACATTCAAATTCCTTCACAATCGAATGGTGTTGGGGTTGATAAGGGAGAAATTCTGATCGAAAAATATGGTGAAATCTGTTCTGAATCGTCATCCCTAGAACTAGGGTTTAGCGCAACCATTGAAGACGAAAGGTCGCGTGAGGAAGATGAATCAACGCGAGTGAATACCGGTGATCTGGCGATGATTGAGGACGATCTATTGCTTACAGAGGTTGGGGACGGCGTGGGGAAGAATAAAGATAGCATCTTGACCGGTGATAACACTGATGTAAGCCGCCACCATAAACTAGGGTTTGGGGGCGCCTTTTCGAGCTCCTTTCATGGCGGACATACAGCACCCCAGTTTCCCATGGCAGAATTTCTTCGCTTGGCCAATGCAGTGGTGAGGCGAATGCAGTGGTGAGGCAAAATTTCTTCGCTTGGCGCTCATAGAACTCAAACAAAAATGGGAAGCGAAATATGGTGAGGATCGTTCACGCCGGCAATTTCCTTCGTTGTTATTACCTTCAGACTCGCCTCCACTAGTGCAAGGGCTGCGACGAGCCATCAGAGGATCCTTGCGGCCGGCAACGCGTGGAAAGATGGTGGAAATGGGTTGGAAAATGAAAGGGGAGGCTGCTGCGCTTTTTCCGGCGAAAAACCAGTTTGCCAGTGAGAAATTGCTGTCACTGAAATCTGAATGGTTTGCTGGTGCGACGGACGTTCGGGTGTCGGCGACTCAATCTCCGGCGACTTATGCTGACATGGCAGGAGTTGGTGACATGGCAGATGGTAGGTGTGATGATGCAGACGCTGAGATGGAGCATGATGTAAATGCTGACCTCATCAATGATGTAGGGGATGACACAGGCGCTGATGCAGCTGCTGATGTACTGCATGACATCAGCAAAAATATGGAAAAAATGAGTCCTTTTCCTACACAAATGCCATCCTTTCCTACGGGTTTGTTTGTGGGAAACATTCCGTTGAATACAAATTCGAATGTGGACGTGGAAGACAAAATTGCAGACATATTTAATAACTCTTCTCGGAGGGTGCTTTCATATATACCTCCTACAATACAAAATGGTGTAGTGGTTGTGAGACCTACGATGGAAACTATTCGCAACGGATCAACCAAATGGAAGACCACTGCGGTTGGCTATTTTCTTGGGAAACGACCGTATTTTTATCATGTTAAAGATTTTGCCTTCTCCATCTGGCCTGGATTGCGGGAGGTGAAGGCCACGACGAACAGTTTTTTCTTCTTCCAGTTCAAGACAGTTGCATTTATGGAAGAAGCAATTGAAGGTGGACCGTGGTTGTTTCAAGGACAACCAATTGTGCTGCAGAAATGGGAACCAGGGATGGAGATGAGGAAATTACAACATACACAGGTCTCGGTTTGGATTAGACTAAGACACTTACCAGTAGAACTAAGGACAGAGGAGGGCCTCAGTATGGTGGCCAGCAGTATTGGCAAACCTCTATATCTGGATGGGGTTACGAGAGCATGCACGAGACTGGACTTTGCTCGTGTATGCGTAATGTTGGAAGTAAACTCGAAATTGCCTAAACATATCGTCATTATGACGCCTGACGAGGAAGGAGGAGAGACACCATCCTAAAATCTCTTTTATAGCTAGAATCATGTCAAGTTTCAAATTCCTGACTAACTTCTAAACTTTTGATCAACGATGTCTTAGGCTATCACTTATCTTATAGGTGAGCTAGGTTTCATGAATCCAAATGTACCAGCTGTATGACGTTAGGGCACTCGGGGAAGGATTGTGCGCTCAATAAATCCAAACCAATTAAACCACCGGTCGCCGTTTACGTTCCTGAAATGGGACCGACGAGACCACCACCAATGTCTGATCAGGAGATTACACCACCAGCTCGAGAGGTTGATAAGCAGAGAGATGGGCGTGAACCTCCTCGTGGTGGTGGCGTGAGGCCGAGTCGAGAGGAGAAGGGTAAGGAGATTGTCGTATATAACACATTTGATGCTCTACACTTACTTGATGATGTAGATGAGATGTCACGGGGTCCTAATCAAAGCAACTCCATTATTGGTGATCCATGTTGAATGCAGCCATATGGAATGTTCGTGGCCTAAACAAAAGAGACCATCAGATAGCTGTGAAGGACATGCTGCTGAGTTCAGGTTACAGTTTCTTGGTCTTCTTGAAACTCGTGTTCATATTAATAATGTAGCAACTATTCAATCTTTCTTATACCACATTGGAAATGGTTTGTGGACTATGGATCGGTTGGTAATCGAGTTTGGATTGCGTGGGATGAAAATTTTATTGATGTTGATGTGGTTGAATGTGGTACACAATTTATCCACTTCATTGTTTATCTACGGTCACTGCGTGAATCAGTGGCCATTATTGTGATTTATGGAGCTACGGAGGTGGCAGATAGGAGGGAGTTATGGGGTTCTTTAGGTTGCCATGCAGAGTGTTGATATCTCGTGGCTTATTGGAGGAGATTTCAATGCGGTGCGAGATCTCAGTGAAATATGTGGAGCATCGGGAGACATTTCAATGACAATGGAAGAATTCAATAGTTGCGTCCAGAATGCGGGTTTGCTACCATTACCCATGCAGGGAGAATGATATACGTGGCATAATTGCAGTGCAAGTCCACGGAATCTTTGGAAAAGATTAGACCGAATGCTGGTTAATGATAGATGGATGGCTAGATTCTCGACATCTTTTTATACTAGCCTTACCCCACGTACTCAGACCACTCACCGCTGGTGTTATACGGTGTTATACATAGGGGTGCCTATGTATGCGGTAACAAGGAAACTCAGATTTGAGTTTTTCACCGGAGATTCAGATTTCGCCGGATTGTGGGCAGATTCCGATGACGGAAAGACAGCCTCCGCCGACGACGACTGATGAGATGCCGGAAGTACAGCAGTCTGACGTGGAACCAGTTGGCAGTGATGTGGAGAAATCTGTGGCTGACATGTCAAATGATGTCATGCATGATGTGGGAGGATCCGCTGATGTCTGCATGATGTGGTTGATGATGTCATGCATGATGTAACTGCTGATGACATCAATGATGTCAGCAATAATGAAGAAAAAACTAGTCCTTTTCCTACACAAGTGCGTTCCTTTCCAATGGGTTTGTTTGTGGGAAACATCCAACTGAATGCAACATCGAATGTGGGCGTTGATGACAAAATTGCTGACGCTTTTAATAATTCAACTCGGCGGACTCTGTCTTATATACCTCCTACAATACAAAATGGTGAAGTGGTGGTAAGACCAACAATGGAAGCTATTCGCAATGGATCAATCAAGTGGAAAACCACTGCGATTGGATATTTCCTTGGAAGAAAACCGTACTTTTATCATGTTAAAGAATTTGCCTTTTCCGTTTGGCCTGGATTGAGGGAGGTTAAGGCCACAACGAATGGATTTTTCTTCTTCCAATTCAAGACTGTTGCATATATGGAAGAAGCAATTGAAGGTGGACCGTGGTTGTTTCAAGGACAACCAATTGTGCTGCAAAAATGGGAACCAGGTTTGGTGATGAGGAAATTAAAACATACACAGGTCCCTGTTTGGATAAAATTGAGACACCTGCCGGTTGAATTATGGACAGAGGAGGGCCTGAGTACGGTGGCCAGCGGTATTGGCAAACCCCTATATCCGGATGCAATAACGAGAGCATGCACGAGATTGGACTTCGCTCGGGTATACGTGATGTTGGATGTGAGTTCCAACTTACCTAAACATATTATCATTATGACGCCTGATGAAGAAGGGGGAGAGACACCGTGCAAAATTGATGTGGAGTATGAGTGGATACCTCCAAAATGTACCAGTTGTTTGACGCTAGGACATTCTGCAAAGGATTGTGAGATTCATAAATCATCGAGACCTATTAAACCTCCAGTCACCATTTACATTCCTAAAACGGGACCTGCGAGACCACCACCTGTGCAGGATCAGAAGGAGAGAATACCACCATCTCGAGGAATAGATAAATAGAGAGATGGACGTGAATATTCGTTTGTTGATGGGAGATTGAGTCGAGAGGAGAAGGGGAAGGAACTTGTCGTATATAATACGTTTGATGCTCTACACTTAATTGATGATGCAGATGAGATACCACGGGGTCCTAATCATAGCAGCCCCTTACTTGGTGATCCATGATGAATGCAGCAATATGGAATGTTCGTGGCCTGAACAAAAGAGACCACCAGCTAGCTGTGAAGGACATTATTGCTGAGTTCAAGTTACAATTTCTTGGTCTTCTTGAAACTCGAGTTCGTTTTAATAATGTAGCTGCTATTCAATCTTTCTTACTACCACAGTGGAAATGGTTTGTAGATTATGGTTTGGTTGGTAATCGGGTATGGATTGCGTGGGATGATAATTTCTTAGATGTTTTTTTTTTGGTAAATGTAAGTTTCATTAATAAAGAGTAATGGTACAGTACAACATGTGATCATCAAATGGTTTCTCCCTCAACCCAAGGGATACGCCATAATCTATACAATGCTCGTGTACTGACTGACGAAGTTAAATCAATGCTAAGAATCCTCTGCCTGACATCATCGACAATTAGGATACTCAATGTGGCCGGTGTCCGCTCAGTGTGTTCAAATCTTCTCAAATTTCTCTCCCTCCATATGTGGTAGACACACGATGCAAGTAGTGTACGGTAAGCGCTATAAATAATGTGCTTACCTCTCCATTTCTGCGTCGCCCATTCAATATCTGTTTCCCAATCCCTGTTAGGCCAGTGAAAACGAATCCATCTGATCTGCGAATAAAGGAATTGACGACTAAATCTGCATTGGAAGAATAAATGTGAATGAGATTCTGTAGCTCCCTCATCGCACAATATGCATTGCATAAGGTGAGATAGCCATGATTTGTCCGTGGTAGGTAGTTTGCCAAGGATTGCGAGC
>NW_011628176.1:29128-32685 GCF_000512975.1 Sesamum indicum
GCTCCTTCCGCCTCCACAGACCTTGGGCTGCCATGGGAGTCATCTTCGGTCGCCGGAACAGTGGAGGCCGGGTCTTCTTCTTCCATGGCGATTTGGTGTTCTTCTTCGCGAAACAACTGTTCCTCTTCCTCCCCTCCATCTCCGGCCACCGGACGGCTGTCGGCGTCCTCTCCACCGTAAACGTCGCCGGCCGACGTTCTCCTCCATCGCCGGTCGGAGTTTGCATGGGGAAGACACTAGTGTGTGTTTTTGATGGTGTAGTAGTGTGTGTAGTAGAGAGAGCATTTTTAGTGCACAAGAACTTTTTACGGGCTATAATCAGGCCCACAGACCACCCCGGTGTGCTTTAAAAGTGGATATTCGAAAAGCATATGACACGGTGGAGTGGGACTTCATGTTTGCGATGATGGAGTTATTTGGATTCCCTTCTATTTTCATGAAGTGGATTGAGGCGTGTATTACCACACCTTCGTTCTCTGTTGGACTGAATGGGAAACCCCATGGTTTCTTCAAGGGAGCCAGAGGACTTCGGTAGGGTGACCCTCTATCACCATACTTGTTCGTGCTTGTGATGGAAGTCTTACACTTGGGTTTTCTACAGTTGATTGACCAGGATGAACTATTCTCATTTCATTGGAAGTGTGATACTGCCAAGATCTTCCAGTTGGGATTTGCTGACGACTTGCTATTATTCTGTCGAGCTTATATGGATTCTATCAGAATCTTTAAAACAGGATTGGATCGATTTGCTAAATGGTCGGGGCTCAGACTAAACGTGCAGAAAAGCCAGCTTATAATATCACGTTCAGCACAAGGATTACGCGAGGAGATGCTGGCAGCACTCGAATTTCAAGAAGGAGTCTTACCATTGAGGCATTTGGGACTACCTCTTTTATCTTCTCGATTAACAATTGCTGATTGTCGTTCTTTATTATTGAAAATTGATAAAGGTATTGCTGGCTGGGAGGGTATGACTATTTCAGATGCTGGTAGAGTACAAATTATTAACCACTTATCGAGCAATTCCCTCGTGGTCCAAATCATCTTGGTATTGAAAAATCAGCAAAACTCAGTTCGGTGATTTCAGCAGGAGAATGGCAATGGATCACACATAACCTGCCGGTTATCTTTGGAGGAGAGGACCGAGTGGTATGGAGATTTGACGGAGGGCAGCCTACTACCTAGGCCCTCTACCGATTATTTGACCCCCCTGAGCTGAAAGTAGAGTGGTCTTTGCTACTTTCGGGCTCGCTGAAGATACCTCGTCATTCGTTCATTTTATGGCTCGCAATACTTTTTTTTTTTTGGTAACGGTAAATTTCAAAAATGAAAAATATGGTACAGTACAACAATTAATTGGGTATTCTCTCGACAGGCCAAGGGATAGGCCATAGTCTATATAGAGCACATGTACTAATCGAACTAGAAAGATTTAGACTCAATATCCTCTGCCTAACATCGTTAATAATAAGGAAGCCAATACATTAGGGGGGTGCTCAATCTGCTGGAACCGTCTGGAATTTCTTTCTCGCCACAAATGGTAAACGAATGACCCAAGTAATGCTTGGTATGCTGCATTAATGATATGCTGCCCTCTCCATTTCCTCACTGCCCATTCCACATCCATTGCCCATGTGCGATTGGGCCTGCGAATCGAATAATTTCCCGTATGGCTATAAGGCATCTTCTGCTGAATCGGCATCGGAAGAATAAGTGATTATGCGTCTCGGTTGCTTCTTCATCACATAGAATACACCCTCCAATATGTGAGAGCCAATGGCTCGCAATACTTGGCAAACTACCATCCACGGATAAACCATGGCTATCTCATCTTGGAGTGTGCATCTTGTGCGAGGAGGGAACTACGGAATCTCATTCACACTTATTCTTCCGATGCAGATATAGTCGTCAGTGCCTGCTTGAGATTCGCATACGGATTCGATTTCACTGGCCCAACAGGGATTGGGCAATGGATATTGAGTGGGCGACGCGGAAATGGAGAGGTAAGCACATTGTCAATATCGCTTACCGTACACTACTTGCAGCATGTGTCTACCACATATGGAGGGAAAGGAATTTGAGGAGATTTGAACACACTGAGAGGACCCCAGCCACTTTGAGCATCCTGATCACTGATGATGTCAAACACAGAATTCTTAGTGTCAATTTACCTTCAACAATCAGTACACGAGCATTGTATAGATTATGGCGTATCCCTTGGGTTGAGGGAGAAACCAATTGAAGAACACATG
The DNA here is from genome assembly GCF_000512975.1 of Sesamum indicum. Classification (NCBI taxonomy): domain Eukaryota; kingdom Viridiplantae; phylum Streptophyta; class Magnoliopsida; order Lamiales; family Pedaliaceae; genus Sesamum; species Sesamum indicum. Next base: position 31,381 of record NW_011628176.1, read on the forward strand.
TTGTACTATACCATTACTTATATTAATGAAATTTACATTTACCAAAAAAAAAAAAAAGAGTACAAATTATTAAATCTGTACTCATGTCACTGAGTTTATATTGGGCGTCGGCGTTCATCTTGCCAAAGGAAGTTACAAATGAAATTGAGAAGAAGCTGAGAACTTTCTTGTGGAAGGGGACAACAACCAGTGGTTACGCCAAGGTAGCCTGGAAAGATTTATGCCGGCCGAAGGATGAGGGAGGATTACGACTCAAGGATATTTCCATCTTGAATCGTGCATTAATGACTAAGAAGCTTTGTGATATTATTAGGTGCGATAGAACCTCGATCTGGATTGAATGGCTTTACCAGGGTCGGCTACGAGACACTTCCATATGGACGATTAAGGAGCATGGAGGCTCATGGGGATGGCGAAAAATTCTTAGGCTACGGGTTTTTCTCCGCCCTATGGTGGACTATCAGATCGGTGATGGGATGAGATTTTATCTGTGGCAGGACCCGTGGCATTATCTTGGCCCTCTAAGTGACACATTTCCACGGGGATCGAGACTACTCGGATTGGAGGAGTCAGCTAAACTCAGTATGGTGATCAGTGGCGGAGAGTGGCATTGGCTTCCTATCACTGATTTTGAGTGTTTGGAGATTACACATGCATTACCCACAATCCATGGAGGGGAGGACCGCATTGTTTGGAGATTTGATCATGGACAATCTACAGCCCAGGCTCTTTACAGACTATTTGATCCACCAGGACCGAAAGTAGGCTGGTCTTCGCTACTTTCGGGATCACTGAAGATACCACGCCATTTATTGAGCCTATGGCTTGCTATACTTGGCAAGTTGGCCACGACGGACAAACCATGGCTAGCCCACTTGGGCCCTTGTACTCTGTGCAATGAGGGAGCAACGGAAACACATGACGACTTATTCTTCCAGTGCAGATTTAGTCGACAATGCCTCACTGCAATTCGGAGAATGGTACGATTTTCTTGGCCCAATAGAGACTGGATAACAGACATTGCATGGGCTTCCCGAAGATGGAGAGGTAAACACATTGTTAACATGTCATATCGAGCACTTTTAGCATCATGTGTTTACCACATTTGGAAGGAGCGAAACTTGAGACGATTCGAGCACACCGAAAGGACACATAGCACCATTGCTTTGTTGATAGTTGAGGATATCAGACAACGGATCCATAGCATTACTTTAAAAAGTTCAGTCAGTACACGAGCCTTATATAGACTATGGCGTATCCCTTGGCCTGTCGAGGGAGAAACCAACTGATGATCACATTGTTGTA
>NW_011628176.1:32735-34175 GCF_000512975.1 Sesamum indicum
AAGGAAACTCAAAGCACTAAAACCAGTGTTTAGAGAGCAGAGGAGGAACAAGGGGGACTTATCTCAAAAAGTCCAACTGGCTAAAGGGTTTCTTGAGATGGCGCAAGTACTCAGTTCAAACAGACGAGATGAACTATTCTTACAGCTAGAACACTGCTGCCGGATTGTACTAGCTAAAGCAGCCAAACTTGAATAGATTATGCTTCAATAGCGTGCAAAAATGCAGTGGATGAAACAGGGTGACCATGCTCCCGAGTGTTCTTTCGAAAGATAGCCCAAAGGAGATCGGCAAGGAGAATTTTACAAATCAATGATGATCATGGAGTTACCCACGCTGACCCAGAAGTAATAATCAATGAGTTTATCACTTATTACCAAAATCTTCTTGGTGGGGAACGTCGACGAACTGTGATAGATCTGCATTTCCTTCGGCCATGGACTAAACACTTTTTGAGTGAAGAGACACCAACTCTTTACTCTTGCCATTCACACCAGCGGATGTCAAGCAGGCGGTTTTTCATATTGCTGAGGATAAGGCACCGGGCCCGGAGGAGGTGATCTTGGCGGTGCTGGATTTCTTTAATATGAACCGACTTCTAAAGCAGATAAATACTACACTTTTGACACTCATACCAATGGTACATTCCCCTATGACTGTTGGCGACTTCCGTCCTATCTCATGCTGTAATGTGTTGTACAAAATTATTGCCAAGTTAATTGTCCAACGGTTGAGTGTGATTCTGGACAAACTCATTAGTCCATGCCAAGCAGCGTTTGTAACCGGACGTAGCATTGGAGACAATATTATGTTGGCACAGGAGCTTTTTACGGGATATAACCAGGCCCACCGACCACCCCGGTGTGCTTTAAAAGTGAAAATTCGGAAAGCATATGATACGGTGGAGTGGGACTTCTTGATTGCTGTGATGAAGTTATTTGGGTTCCCTTCTACTTTCGTGAAGTGGATTGAGGCATGTGTTACAACACCCTCTTTCTCTGTTGGGTTGAATGGTAAACCCCATGGTTTCTTTCAAGGGGCCAGAGGGCTTCGACAGGGTGATCCTCTTTTGCCTTACTTGTTCGTGCTTGTGATGGAAGTCCTACACCTAGGTTTATTACAGTTGATTGATCAGGATGAATTATTTTCCTTCCATTGGAAGTGTGATACTGCCAGGATTTTTCAGTTGGGATTTGTTGATGATTTATTGTTATTCTGTCAAGCTGATATGAATTCCATTGGAGTTTTAAGACAGGATTGGATCGATTTGCTGAGTGGTCGGGGCTAAAGCTAAACGTGCAGAAAAGCCATCTTATTATTTCACGGTCAGCACAAGGACTACGCGAGGAGATGCTGGCAGCACTTGGGTTTCAAGAAGGGGTCCTACCACTGAGGTTTTTGGGACTACCTCTTTTATCTTCTCGATTAACGATTGCTGATTG
>NW_011628176.1:34220-37148 GCF_000512975.1 Sesamum indicum
CAGTCAGATATAGTCAATCTAGATGAAATTAAAGGAAGGCCCAAGTACCTCATCGGGAGATGTCCCTCCTGAAATCCCAAGATCGATAGCAACTGATCTTTCCTTTCTTGTGCAGACCGGGATATAATAATGTGACTCTTTCGAATATTCAATCGGAGGCCCAACCATTCTGCAAATCGGTCCAGTCCCACCTTAAGGACTCTAACAGAGTCCAAATCAGCTCTACAGAATAGCAGGAGATCATCCGCGAATCCCAATTGGAATACCCTTGCTGGCTCACACTTCCAGTGATATTTTAATTGCATATCCTGCTCAATTAATTGCATATAACCAATATGTAGAACTTCCATAACAAGCACAAACAGGAAGGGGGATAAAGGATCTCCCTGACGTAGACCTCTAGCTCCAGCAAAGAACCCATGTGGAGTTCCATTAAGACCAACCGAAAAAGAGGTCGTCGAGATACACTCCTCAATCCACCTTGTGAAGGTTGGTGAAAACCCAAATAGCTGTAAAGTCGCCACAAGGAAGTCCCACTCAATCGTGTCATAGGCCTTCCTGATATCCACCTTCAATGCACATCTTGGGGGGAGTCGCGCCTGATTATATCCCATAAACAGTTCTTGGGCTAGCATAATATTGTCACCAATGCTTCGTCCCGGGATGAATGCTGCCTGACAAGGGCTAATTAACTTGTCCAGAATCCGACGAAGATCGATTCTCCGGTGAAGTACTCAAACCAGTAACCGCAGTAGTATTGTTCATCTCATCCGCCTGTTTCCCAGTCAGAATGTTGCGACGCGGCGGAATAGAGCATCGCCAAGGGTTTCGGAATCTGATATACCACGGCGCAGCCACAGATCTGTAACTTCGACCGAATTTAGCTTCCCATCGGATTTTGAGATTGTTGAGTGCTTCCATTTATGTCTCATCTCCGTCCAAAACCTTATTTACAAGCATCATAAATTCCTCAAAATTGAATTCGGCCGGCGAACGACTTCCAGTGCTTCCACCATTAACGGCTTTAGAAGTAGCACCGTCAATGAACCCTATTTTAGATTTCTCATGTACAGTCGTCAAGCTGCGATTTTTTTCCATGGTTGATTTTTTTCCATCTCCTTCAATAGTTTTGCAGCCCTCAGTTGTCAAAAAAATCTCATCATGCGTCAGTTTTTTTGTTTGTGTCCGTTCATCTTCCCCAGCCGCACGTTTTCCAGAAAACCCTAGTTTTTGCTGTACTTCGAAATCCTTCATACTCAGGCCTAAATCCATGTTTTTTCGCATCAAAATTTCGTTTTCGTCCTCTGCAATCCTTGGATCGTCTTCCCCCATCGTTTGTTTGGCAGATCTGGACAGAATCGCTTCATCTTCCATATGTGTCTGTTCGGTTTCCTTGGTGGCGCAAAACCCTAGTTTACAGATGATGAAACAGTGTACCCAATCTCTCCTTTTCCGGCCAGAAATCTGCTTTTGCCTTCGCCAATACCATGCGACGAAGGATTGGAGTCTTCCTCTTCCAATCGTTCACTCATCGTCTTCTCGGGTTCTGCCGGAGAAACATGATGTTCGCCGGAAATATGACTAACTTCTCGCTGGCCATCATCACCTTCCCCCTCGCCATCGGCCGGAGCCCCCTCCTCATCGCCGGCCGGTGATTTTGTGGCTAGGGCATGTGTGTGTGTGTTTAGTGGTGTACTAGTGTGTGTGAGAGAATAGAGAGAATTTTGAGAGTACATTTTTTTAGAGAGAGAATTTTTGCGTAAATACCTCATTGGAAATGGTTTATGGATTATGACAATATTGAAAATCGGATATGGATTGCTTGGGATTATAACTATACTGATGTGGATATTATTGAGGTGGGAAACCAGTTTATACAATGCCGTGTCACTATTAGAGCATTACAAGAGTATGTTGATATTACTATTGTGTATGGTGCTACTGAGGTCTCTGATAGGCGAGAATTATGGGCCTCACTAGAATCCTTAGCTGTCCAATGCATTAATATTCCCTGGCTGGTTGGAGGTGACTTCAATGCAGTCAGGGATCTTAGTGAGGTATGTGGTACGTCGGGAGATATAAGAGTGGTGATGGAGGAATTTAATACGTGCCTACAGAATACTGCGCTTTTGCTACTACTGATGCTGGGTGAATGGTACGCATGGCATAATTGTAGTGCTAGCCCTCGCAACCTGTGGAAGCGACTTGATCGTATGCTAACCAAATGATACATGGACTTTGCGGTTTCCATCAGTATTCTACCAATGCCTCACTCCACGGACATCGGATCACTCGCCGATGGTGGTTAATGGGGATAATCAGCAGCGATTTCGAGGTATGTTTCGGTTTGACAACTTCCTTACTCTATCACCAGATTTTATTCCTAGCGTGCAGAGTATATGGCAGCAACAAATAGTGGGAGTGGAAAACCGTGTGGCAAAGGATGTGGAAGGGAATGACATCATCGCTGATGTCACATCTGCAGCTACAGTTGACCTGTTGACTAATGACGTCACTGTTGACTCTGTTGACGTCAGCAGTGATGTCAGCCTGCGAAATAGCTTGAAAAAAATGCTTCCTTCTCTTGCGAATCATGCTCCGACGGGGTTATTTATTGGCAACATTCCATTACATGAACATGGGAACTCAGTAATTGATATCAAAATAACCCAAGACTTCAATAATTCATCTCAAAAAACGCTCTCATATATAGTCCCATTGACGCAAAATGGTGAGGTTGTGGTTCGTCCATCCTTAGATACTGTGCGTGATGGAGCTAAGCGTTGGAAAACTACTGCAGTTGGATACTTTTTGGGAAAGCGGCCGTATTACCATCATCTGAAGGAATATGCGCATTCGGTCTGGCCCGATTTACGAGAGGTAACCGCGACAGCTAATGGTTTTTTCTTCTTTCAATTTAAAAATGTC
>NW_011628176.1:37191-53816 GCF_000512975.1 Sesamum indicum
GCCAATAGTACTCCAGAAGTGGGAACCGGGTATGGCTATGAGGAAACAGAAGCATACACAAATACCTGTATGGATTAAACTTCGGCACTTACCTATGGAATACTGGACAACGGAAAGATTGAGTACAGTTGCAAGTGGAGTGGGCAAGCCCCTATATCCAGATGCGATAACGAGGGCATGCACGAGACTGGATTTCGCTCGTGTATGCGTGATACTAGATGTTACACAGAAGTTGATAAACCATGTCATAATCATGACACCGAATGAGGATGGAGGGGAAACACCGTGTAAGATAGATGTCGAATACAAATTGCTACCTCCGAAACGTATGAGTTGTATGATGATCGGACATATGACGAAAGATTGTGCAATGAATAAACCCCTTAAATCCACTAAACCACCGGTAGCTGTGTATGTGCCGAAAGCTATCATTCCCCAAACGCAATTGGCGAATGAAAGGAAAGCTAAAATGAGAGCTGGTACTTCAAGAAACGAGGAGAAACAAAACGATAGGGGTACGGCAGTGCCTTCTCGTGGAGGTGGATTGAAGGCAAGTCGTGAGGAGAAGGGTAAGGAGATAGTAGTATATAATACATTCGATGCTCTACACTTAATTGACGATGCAGATTATATAGCCCGGGGTCCTAATCAATGCAGCCCCATACTTCATGATCCATGTTGAACACAGCAATCTGGAATGTTCGTGGCCTGAATAAAAGAGACCATCAACAAGCAGTGAAGGACATCGTTGCTGAATTCAGGTTACAATTTCATGGTCTTCTTGAAACTCGGGTTAGTATTAATAATGCAGCTCAAATTCAATCTTTTCTATTACCCCATTGGAAATGGTATGTGGATTACGGATCTTCTGGTAATCGGGTGTGGATTGCATGGGATGATAATTTTATTGATGTTGAAGTGGTTGAATGTGGAATGCAATTTATTCATTGTCTTATTAATATTCGTGCAATCCATGAGTCAGTTGCTGTTACTGTCGCTTATGAAGCTACTGAGGTGGTTGATAGGAGAGAGTTATGGAGTGCCTTGGAAAATATAGCTATTCATTGTGCTGATATCCCATGGTTGATTGGAGGGGACTTTAATGCAGTTCGCGACCTCAGCGAAGTTTGTGGCACATCAGGGGATATCCGAATAGCTATGGAAGACTTTAATGCAGCCATTCAGAATACAGGATTACTACCAGTACCCATGCAAGGAGAGTGGTACACATGGCACAACCATAGTGCGACAGCACGGAACCTCTGGAAATGATTGGACCGCATGTTGATAAATGATAGATGGATGGCACGATTCCCTAACACATTCTACTCGGTCCTTACACCACGCACTTCAGACCACTCACCGATGGTAATATATGGGGACCGACAACAGCAGTATGGAGGTATGTTCCGATTCGATAACTACCTCGCTCGTTCACCTGAGTTTATTCCCTTGTGCGGAATATATGGCAACATAACATTGTTGGTACGCCTATGTATGCTGTGGCACGCAAACCCAAAGCACTGAAACCAATATTCCGAGAGCAAAGGAGAAATAAAGGGGATCTATCGCACAATGTTCAAATGGCGAAAGGGTTTCTTGAAGCAGCACAAGTTCTTGTTAGCTCAAGAAGACGAGATGAGCTATTCATATAACTAGAACACTGTTGTCGACTCGTACTGGCCAAAGCAACAAAACTGGAACAAATTATGCTACAACAACGAGCGAAGATGCAGTGGATGAAGGGAGGTGATCAGTGCTCCCGAGTGTTCTTTCGGAAGATTACCCAACGAAGATCATCAAGGAGGATCTTCCAGATCAACGATGACCAGGGATCCACTCACACAGGTCCAGAAGAAGTTATTAATCAGTTTGTCACATATTACCAAAACTTGCTAGGGGGAGATAGACGACGATCAATTATTGACATTCGATTTCTCAGACCGTGGGCTAGGCACATTCTAAGTAATGAGGAATCTACCGCTTTACAGTTACCGTTCACACCAGCAGATGTCAAACAGGCGGGTTTTGACATTGATGAGGACAAAGCCCCAGGCCCGGACGGATACTCATCGGGCTTCTTCAAAGTAGCATGGCCTATTGTTGGACAAGAAATGACTACGGCAGTACTGGACTTCTTTCGTGCAGGCCGACTTCTGAAGCAGATAAATACTACACTGTTGGCGCTCCTTCCAAAAGTACATTCCCCTATGACGGTTAGTGATTTTCGGCCCATAGCATGCTGTAATGTGCTTTATAAGATCATTGCAAAGCTCATTGTCTAAAGGCTGAGTGTGATAATGGACAAACTGATCAATCCATGCCAAGCGGCATTTGTGCCGGGACGCAGCATTGGAGATAACATCATGCTAGCACAGGAACTCTTTACGGGTTATAACCAGACTCGTCTCCCCCCTAGATGTGCTCTGAAAGTTGACATCCGGAAGGCATATGACACAGTGGATTGGGACTTCCTGATAGTAGTTATGGAGATGTCTGGGTTCCCTAGTACTTTCGTGAAGTGGATTGAGGAATGTGTGACAACACCTTCATTCTCTATTGGGCTAAATGGGAAGCCCCATGGATTCTTTCGAGGAGCAAGAGGACTTCGGCAGGGTGACCCTCTATCACTCTACCTCTTTGTACTTGTGATGGAAGTCCTCCATTTGGGCTTCCTGCAGTTGATTGATCAGGAAGAGAGATTTTCCTATCATTGGAAATGCGAGGCAGCCAGGGTCTTTCAGTTGGGATTTGCTGATGATGTGATATTATTTTGCCGTGCTGATATGGACTCTCTAAGAATCTTTAAAGCAGGTCTGGATCGTTTTGCCGAATGGTCGGGTCTCAGACTGAACGTGCAGAAAAGCCACCTGATTATCTCACGTTCAGCTCAAGCACTGCGTGAGGAGATGTTGGCGCTACTTGGATTTCAGCAAGGGATTCTTCCAATGAGGTATCTGGGGTTACCACTTATATCGTCTCGACTAACTATTGCAGATTGCCGGCCACTATTACTGAAGATTGACAAACGGATTGCTGGTTGGGAAGGTACCAGTTTGTCTTATGCTGGTAGAGAACAAATTATTAAATCTGTACTTACAGCAATGAGTGTTTATTGGGCATCGGCATTTATATTACCCAAGAAAGTTATTAATGAAATTGAGAAACGGTTGCGAGCTTTCTTGTGGAAGGGAATGACGAATAGTGGTTATGCCAAGGTTGCGTGGAAAGATATATGCCGACCAAAGGAGGAGGGAGGACTTGGGTTCAAGGACATCAGTACCTTGAACCGTGCATTGATGACAAAAAAACCATGTGACGTCATTAGATGCGACAGGTCATCGATCTGGGTTGATTGGCTGCACCAGGGACACCTACAACATACCTCCATATGGACGATTATGGACCAAAGAGGCTCATGGGAATGGAGGAAAATCCTCCGTTTAAGGATTTTTCTCCGAAATATGGTGGACTACCGGATTGGAGATGTGAGGAGTTTCCTCTTGTGGCAGGATCCATGGCTCCACCTTGGCCCTCTTTGTGAATCTTTCGCACGAGGACCGAGGCTACTTGGAATAGATGAGTCATCCACACTCAACACGGTGATTCATGAAGGAGTTCGGCAATGGCCCCTTATCACGGATCTTGAGTGTTTGGAGATCACACATGCACTCCCCACTATTCTTGGAGGGGAAGACCGTATAATTTGGAGATTTGAGAATGATCAACCAACAGCACAGGCTATTTATGAGTTATTTGACCCACCAGGATCGAAAGTAGACTGGTCTTCACTACTTTCGGGATCACTTAAAATTCCACGTCACAACTTTATTCTATGGCTTGCCTTCCAAGGCAAGTTGGCTACGACAAATAAACCATGGCTTGCTCACCTTGGCCCATGTATCCTATGCAATGAAGATTTGACAGAGACACATGCACATTTATTCTTCCAATGCAGATTTAGCCGAAGATGCCTCACGGAAATTCGAAGAACGATACAGTTCATGTGGCCCAATAGTGAGTGGAAAGATGACATTACATGGGCTTCACGGAGATGGAGGGGTAAACACATCATCAATATGTCTTATAGAGGACTACTTGCATCATGTGTGTACCACATTTGGAAGGAAAGAAATCTGAGACGATTCGATCACACTGAGAGGACGCCTACCACCATTGCATTACTGATCATTGAAGACATAAGACAGCGAATACATAGCATCACACTGTGCATTATTTCGATTATGGCGAATCCCTTGGCCTGTCGAGGGATAAACCATTTTGGGACCATATTGTTGTTCTGAACCAATTTTACTTAATGAAACTTACTTTTACAGAAAAAAACAAATAGTGGGAGTGCCTATGTTCTCAGTCACCCGCAAACTCAAGGCACTCAAACCTATTTTTGGAGAACAGAGGAGAAATAAAGGGGATCTTTCTCACAATGTTGAGTTGGCAAGGGGGTTCCTGGAGCAGGCCCAAGTGCTGGTAAGCTCGAACAGACAGGATGAGCTTCTTCTTCTGTTGGAGCACTGCAGTCGGCTTGTGTATGCTAAGGCGGCCGAATTGGAGAGGATCATGCTGCAGCAGAGGGCAAAGATGGAATGGATGAAGGGTGGTGACCAGTGCTCCAGAGTGTTTTTTCGTAAAATTGCCCAAAGAAGGACTGCTAGACGGATCATGCAAATTAATGATGCCCAAGGAATTACAATTACGGAACCAAATGCAGTCATACATGAATTTATCTCCTATTATCAATCCTTACTAGGGGGAGACAGGCGTCAGAGGGTGATGGACCTTCGGTTTCTTCGACCTTGGGCGAGGCATATCATAACAACTGAGGAGGCAGGCCACCTACTTGAACCGTTCAGTGCAGAGGATATAAAAAAAGCTGTTTTTTACATCGGCGAGGATATAGCACCTGGACCTGATGGGAATATCAGGATTCTATAAAAAAGCATGGCCGGTGGTGGGACAGGAGATAACGAAGGCAGTACTGGATTTCTTTTCTACGGGAAAGCTTCTTAAACAGATTAATAGCACAATATTGACGGTTATCCCCAAGGTACACTCTCCCACATCTGTTGCAGATTTTCGCCCTATCTCCTGCTGTAACGTACTTTATAAAATCATTGCTAAACTTATTGTCCAAAAATTGAGTGTGATATTGGACAAGATTATCAGCCCCTGCCAGGCAGCGTTTGTCCCTGGCCGGAGCATAGGGGATAATGTTATGTTAGCACAGGAACTCTTCACTAGTTACAATCAGGCCCGACTCCCACCGAGATGTGCTTTGAAAGTTGACATTCGGAAGGCGTAAGACACTGTCGAATGGGATTTCCTACTATCGGTGCTTCAGCTTTTCGGTTTCCCAGAAACTTTCAGTCGATGGGTTGAGGAGTGTATCAGTTCACCTTCCTTTTCGGTGGGGATGAACGGAAAGCCACATGGATATTTTGCGGGTGCCAGAGGGCTTTGACAGGGCGACCCCTTATCACCATATCTCTTCGTCCTTGTGATGGAGGTTCTACATATGGGAATACTACAGCTGATCGAGCAGGACATGAACTTCGCATTCCATTGGAAGTGTAACGATCTTAGAATCTTCCAACTGGGGTTCGCTGATGACTTACTCCTATTCTGCCGGGCCAATACTGAATCTGTTCGGGTTTTCAAATCCGGATTAGATAGATTTGCTGATTGGTCGGGGTTACGCCTCTATGTTCTAAAAAACCACATCATCATATCCCGATCAGCCCAGAATATACGAGAGGAGCTACTTGCGGTGTTGGGGTTTCAGGAAGGCCACTTACCGATGAGGTATCTGGGTCTACCATTGATCTCTTCTCAATTATCTATCGCCGACTGCCAACCATATGAGCGGACTATAATCGGCAGTATTCTAAGAGATAGATAGTATGGTAGAAAGAAGGATTCATCTATTTCTTTCTACCATACTATCTATCTCTTAGTCTATATAGTCTATAAGGGTGTAATCTAGAATAAAGATAAAGGAAAATATATTCTAATAAAATTTCATATAAACAAATATGTTTTTAAATTGCGTCATATATTGAATTGTGGGGTTAAATTAATATATTTATAGTAAAATACATATAAACAAATATGTTTCAACTTATTTAATTATTGTTTCAAAAATTAAAAAGTGAAAATGAATATAAACAAATAGGCTACTAGTTTATTATTATTATTTATAAATTAAAAATATCCAAAAACAACCATTGATCTCTTCTCGATTATCTATCGCCGACTGCCAACCATTACTGTGTAAGATCGATACACGGATCAATGGTTGGGAGGGATTGGCACTGTCATATGCCGGCAGGGTACAAATCATTAAGTCTGTTCTTGTGGCTATGGGTGTCTATTGGGCTTCAGCATTTATTTTGCCAAAAGGGGTCATTAAAAACATTGAGAAGCGATTGCGAGCCTTCTTATGGAGAGGTACGGGAAATAGTGGATACCCTAAAGTTGCATGGAAGGAGATTTGCAAACCGAAGGAGGAGGGAGGCCTTGGCCTTAAGGATATGGGAACTCTTAATCGAGCATTGATGTGCAAAAAACTCTGTGAAGTCATCCGATGTGATAGGACTTCTATTTGGGTCGAGTGGCTGCGGCATGGCAGACTACGGGATGATTCGATATGGACTATCCCGGAGAATCGTGGACCATGGGGATGGAGAAAAATGTTGAGGTTGAGAGGCTGGTTACGCTCAGTGGTGGAATATCGCATTGGTGATGGAAGTGATTTTTTCTTATGGAAGGATCCCTGGCATCACCTTGGGCCCCTCCTTGACAGATTTCCGTGGGGACCCAACAATTTGGGATTGCATGAGTCTACCATGCTAAGCTCGGTTATCTGTGAGGGTCATTGGCACTAGCCATTGATCACGGACAGGGAATGCATGGAGATTACACACGTGCTGCCTCGGATCCATGGGTGATAGGAATATCGAGGGCGTCCAACAAGCAAAAGAAATTCAAGATCCAATGGACCAAGATTTAACCATTGGAAGTGGGCTAATGACAAGAGAAAGGTTGAAGAGAATGCAAGAAGTAATTCAAGCCCAATCCAACTTAGTCCTTGCTAATGGGATCAAGTCACAATTGGAGGCCCAAACTGTGAGCTTAATTTCATTAATTCAAGCCCAAGGAAGCCCACAATAGGAGCCCAACTCGTCAAGTGCAGCCATGTGGTCAAAAGAGACCTTTCAACTACATTCAAAGTGCATTTATACACCAATTCTCGGATTCACATGGTCATGCATGGGTTTTACTCGGTTATGACCAAGAATGCATAGTTTTTAGTTATTTTTGACCAAGTATTGAATGTACGTCCACCAAGGAGTCACTTGGGGATATGAAAGGTTAATTTGGAAGTGTTTTAGGCCTATAAAAGGCACATACCAGCCATGCATGCGGGACACAATCGAAATATTCAAGAATTGATCTAGTTTATAAAATATTGAGTGTTCTCTTACTTTGGAGAGTTATACACTTGTTTTAGCTTTTGTGAAACCTTTGCTTTGTCAATCTAGTCTATTAGATTGGTGATTCAAATTCACATAGCCTCCAATTCATGCTCGACCCAAGTGTGTCGTTGTGTGGATTGGTTTACTCGTGCTCGTGGTTGGTTGAATGTTCTAAGTAGTAGGTCACGTTCATATAACGTGGTTGACTATTTACATTCCTCAGGTCACGAACCACTTTATCCATTTCTAGCCTACGCCGTAAAGATCGGGCCACCAATGGTCAATACCATATCATGTGGTATCAGAGCCTAAGTTGATACGGTAGGCTTTCTTTATTTCATTTGATTTACCTTGAATCTTTTATCTACCACCACAATCTTCCGTACCTCCCCCCTGTTGTTATATTTAAAAAAAACTAAAGAAAAACAGCAAAAAGAAAAGCTCAAAAAAAAAGGAGAGCAGCAAAAAAAAAAAATAGAAACAAAAAAAAATCGTTCATCACTTTACTTTGCTATTATCTTTGTAAGCCAATTGGTCTTCATTTCCCCAGTTATACCGAACTTCTTTAGACCTTTCTCTAGCTACGGGTGAGTGTGAAGCGTCCACATACGCATACTTGGTTGAGAAAAGAATTGGCATTTGTGTTTGAGTCACTAGATAAAGCATTGAGTTTCACAAGAGCTTAGATTAGAGAGTGTTGAGTGAAGTGAGACTATAATTGAGGGCCAAAATTGTGAGCCTATTAAGTGAGGAGTGAAACACGAGGGGAAAAATAAAGAGAGAATAAAAGAGTGTGGCAAGAATTTGGTGAGGTTCCTATAAAAACACAAAAAAAAAAAAAAACATTTTACTAAATGGCAGAAAATCGAGATAAAGAAGCTGCTCAAGCAAGTGATGACAACAACTCGGGACAAACGATGCAAGGTGGGGTCGATGCATTCCATATGCAAGCCTTAGTAAGCCACTTTGAGAAGTTGCTTGACCGTAAACTAGAAGGACTTCATGAAAGATTGGATCAAGTAGAGAATCAAGTAGCCGGTCCAAGAGCTACAAATCAAAGACATGCTGTAAATCCACGTCCTCAACCCCCTATTTATAATGAGTATTTGGAGGATCCAAGCGATGGAGAAGAATATGAGGACATTCGGCCAAGAAGATTGAATCGGCCAAGAGATAGACCGAGACGACCTAGAGAAGAAGACGGTGGCCTAGGAGGAGTTAAGGTCACCATTCCTTCATTTAAAGGAAAGAGTGATCCCGAAGTGTATTTAGAGTGGGAGATGCGTGTCGAGCAAATCTTTTCATGCCACAACTACTCGGAGAGTAAAAAGGTAAAACTCGCAGCCCTTGAGTTTACTGATTATGCTCTTGTTTGGTGGGATCAAATGCAAAAGGAACGGGTTAGGAATGGTGAACGTCCCATCACAACATGGGAAGAGATGAGAGCAACCATGAGGAGAAGGTTCGTTCCATCCTATTATCGTCGTGAGCTTCACAACCATCTCCAACGTCTTACTCAAGGTTCTAAAAGTGTTGATGAGTACTACAAGGAGATGGAGATTGCCATGATTCGAACTAACATTATAGAGGACAATGAAGCAACTATGGCTCATTTCTTGCATGGGCTCAATCGGGATATCGCCGATGTTGTGGAGATGCACCACTATGTAGAACTTGAAGAAATGGTACACCAAGCCATCAAGGTGGAACAACAACTCAAGCGAAGAGGACATTTGAGGAAGACTTCTAACTCGTCGGCATTCGGTCCATGGAAGAACAACCCTAAGAAAGACACCCCTACTACATCAAGATTCAAGCAGGCAGATCCTAAACATGATGACAAAGTTGCTACCAAAAAGGTACAACCTGAACCCAATTCTTCAAGAAATCGTGATATAAAGTGTTTCAAGTGCCAAGGAAAAGGACACATAGCAAGTGAGTGTCCTAACCGACGTACAATGATCTTCAACAATCATGGAGAGTTGGAAACCGAGGAAGAAATCACTGACAAAGAGGAATCATCAAAAGAAGATGGTGATGGAGAGTATGCCGAAGAAGGAGAATTGCTTGTTACTAGAAGACCCTTAGTGCCCAGATGTTGGAGGAAGATAATTGCCAAAGAGAAAACTTGTTCCATAGACGCTGTCAAGTTCATGGAAAGGTACGTAGTATGATTATTGATGGTGGAAGTTGTTGCAATGTGGCAAGTACTGAATTGGTTCAAAAATTAAGTCTACCTACTTTCAAGCACCACCGCCCGTACAAGCTTCAATGGTTGAATGAGTGTGGAGAGCTGAAGGTGACCAAGCAAGTAAAGGTATTTTTTTCAATTGGAAGATATAAGGATGAGGTTTTATGTGAGGTTGTACTAATGAAAGCATGCCACATACTGTTGGGAAGACCATGGCAGTTTGATAGGCATGTAACACATGATGGATTCCAAAATCGTTACTCTTTTGTGCTTCGAGAAGAATCAATAACTCTCAATCCGATGACACCAAAACAAATTTTGCAAGATCAAATCTTGAGAGAAAAGAAAAGAGAGTGTGAGAAAAGGAATGAGAAAGGAAAAGAAGAAAGTGAAAATGAGAGTGAAAAAAGAATGAAAGATTCAAAAGAGGGAGAACAAGAAAGCAAAGTTGCGAGAAGAAAGAAAAAGGAGAGGGAAAAAGAAGAGAAAGAGAGTTTACTAGTTGCTAGGAAGAGTGAAATCAAGGAAGCTTTGTTTTCTCGACAAAACCTCATAGTACTTGTGTACAAAGAGGCTATGTTGAATTCTAACGACCTAACCTCTTCTTTGCCTAGTGTTGTTACATCTCTTTTGCAGGATTATGAAGATGTCTTTCCGGATGAGATGCCACCAGGTTTGCCACCCATTCGAGGGATAGAACATCATCAAATTGACATTCCGGGAGCATCCTTGCCAAACCGCCCAGCATATCGTACCAATCCCGAAGAAACCAAAGAGATTCAAAGGCAAATCCAAGAATGGATGGCCAAAGGTTATGTGAAGGAGAGCCTTAGTCCTTGTGCAGTTCCGGTGTTGTTTGTACCTAAGAAGGATGGCACATGGCGGATGTGTGTCGATTGTCGAGCCATTAACAACATAACGATAAGATATCGCCACCCTATTCCTAGGATAGACGATATGCTTGATGAGTTAAATGGTTCAACTATCTTTTCTAAAATTGATTTAAAAAGTGGTTATCATCAAATTAGAATAAAAGAAGGAGATGAGTGGAAAACCGCTTTCAAAACAAAGCATGGGCTTTATGAGTGGTTAGTTATGACATTTGGACTTAGTAATGCACCTAGTACATGTATGAGATTGATGAATCATGTTTTGCGTGCATTTATAGGCAAATTTGTGGTTGTGTACTTTGATGACATCCTTGTTTATAGTAGGACTTTGGAAGAGCATGTAACACATTTAAAACAAGTCCTAGAGGTTCTAAGAAAGGAAAGGTTGTTTGGAAACTTGAAAAAGTGTGACTTTTGCACTAACAAAGTTATTTTCCTTGGTTTTGTTGTAAGTAGTGAAGGAATCACAGTTGACGAAGAAAAGCTCAAACCTATTCAAGATTGGCCAACCCCCACCACTATTGGAGAAGTGAGGATCTTTCACGGCCTTGCAAGCTTTTATAGGCGATTTGTGAAGGACTTTAGCACCATGGCAGCCCCATTGAACGAGTTAACCAAGAAAAATGTTCCATTCAAGTGGGGAAACGCACAAGAGAAAGCCTTTCAAGCTATAAAAGAGAAGCTTACCCATGCACCTTTGCTAGCCCTTCCCGACTTTGGTAAGACTTTTGAGATTGAATGTGATGCAAGTGGGATTGGCATAGGAGGAGTTCTTATGCAAGGAGGTAGGCCGGTTGCATATTTCAGTGAGAAATTAAGTGGGCCAACACTTAACTACCCTACATATGACAAGGAGCTTTATGCATTGGTTAGAGTATTGGAAAAACTTGGCAACATTATTTGTGGCCAAAAGAGTTTATAATACATTCTGATCATGAAGCACTCAAGTATATTAAGAGTCAAAGCAAGCTTAGCCGTCGACATGCAAAGTGGGTAGAGTTTATTGAGTCATTTCCATATGTGATCAAGCACAAGAAAGGTAAGGAGAACACTGTTGCTGATGCACTTTCAAGAAGGTATGTTTTACTTTCAATAATGGATGCTAAAATTCTTGGTTTTGAGCTCATCAAAGATTTGTATGCTAATGATGTTGATTTTGGTAAAGTGTTTGGAAATTCTATTTGCATGATGGATTTTTATTTCGAGCCAACCAGCTTTGTGTTCCTAATTGTTCTATTCGTTCATTATTGTTAAAGGAAGCACATTCTGGGGGTTTGATGGGTCACTTTGGTATTTCTAAAACTTTGGGAGTCTTGAGCGAACACTTTTATTGGCAAAAGATGCGTAGAGATGTTGAAAAGTTTGTGGGAAAATGCATAGTTTGTCATAAGGCAAAGTCAAAGCTTAATCCCCATGGATTGTACATGCCCCTCCCTATTCCTAGTGTACCTTGGGAAGATATTTCAATGGACTTTGTTTTGGGATTACCTAGGTCTAAGAGGGGGAGAGATTCTATTTTTGTTGTTATAGACAGGTTTTCCAAAATAGCACACTTTATAGCATGCCATAAAGTTGATGATGCCTCTAATACTGCTAATCTTTTCTTTCAGGAAATTGTGAGGCTTCATGGTATGCCAAGGACTACAGTGTCCGATCGAGATGCCAAGTTCCTTAGCTACTTTTGGAAAACTTTGTGGGGCAAGCTTGGAACTAAGTTGCTTTTCTCTACTGCTTGCCATCCACAAACCGATGGGCAAACTGAGGTGGTCAATAGGACACTTTCGACATTGTTGAGAACAATTGTGAAAAAGAACTTAAGGAGTTGGGAAGAGTGTCTACCGCATGTCGAGTTTGCGTACAATAGGGCTATCCACTCCACTACTAAGTTTTCACCCTTTCAGATTGTTTATGGTTTTAATCCTCTTGCACCTATTGATTTAATTCCCTTGCCTTTGCAGGAGAGAGTAAATATGGATGGAAAGAAACGTGCTGAATTTGTCAAGCAAATCCATGAAAAGGTCAAAAGTAATATTGAGAGAATGACTCAACAGTACATGAACCGAGCGAACAAGGGAAGGAAACGAGTTATCTTTGAACCGGGAGACTTAGTATGGTTGCATCTTAGAAAAGAGAGGTTTCCCGACAAAAGGAAGTCCAAGCTCATGCCAAGAGGGGATGGACCATTCCGAGTCCTTGAAAGAATTAATGACAATTCTTACAAACTTGATTTACCTGGTCAGTATGGAGTAAGTGCTACTTTTAATGTTTCTGATCTTTCTCCTTTTTATGATGCAGATAATGAAGAGTCGAGGACGACTCCTTTTCAAGAAGGGGAGGATGATAGGAATATCAAGGGCGTCCAACAAGCAAAAGAAATTCAAGATCCAATGGACCAAGATTTAACCATTGGAAGTGGGCCAATGACAAGAGAAAGGTTGAAGAGAATGCAAGAAGTAATTCAAGCCCAATCCAACTTAGTCCTTGCTAATGGGATCAAGTCACAATCGGAGGCCCAACATGTGAGCTTAATTTCATTAATTCAAGCCCAAGGAAGCCCACAATAGGAGCCCAACTCGTCCAAGTGCAGCCATGTGGTCAAAAGAGACCTTTCAACTACATTCAAAGTGCATTTATACACCAATTCTCGGATTCACATGGTCATGCATGGGTTTTACTCGGTTATGACCAAGAATGCATAGTTTTTAGTTATTTTTGACCAAGTATTGAATGTACGTCCACCAAGGAGCCACTTGGGGATATGAAAGGTTAATTTGGAAGTGTTTTAGGCCTATAAAAGACACATACCAGCCATGCATGCGGGATACAATCGAAATATTCAAGAATTGATCTAGTTTATACAATATTGAGTGTTCTCTTACTTTGGAGAGTTATACACTTGTTTTAGCTTTTGTGAAACCTTTGCTTTGTCAATCTAGTCTATTAGATTGGTGATTCAAATTCACATAGCCTCCAATTCGTACTCGACCCAAGTGTGTCGTTGTGTGAATTGGTTTACTCGTGCTCGTGGTTGGTTGAATGTTCTAAGTAGTAGGTCACGTTCATATAACGTGGTTGACTATTTACATTCCTCAGTTCACGAACCACTTTATCCATTTCCAGCCTACGCCGTAAAGATCGGGCCACCCATGGTCAATACCATATCAATGGGGGTACAGATCGTATTATATGGAAAGGCTCGAGTGGGAAACCCACTACCCAAGAGTTCTATCAGGCTATGATACCAGCAGGACCGAAAGTAGGTTGGATTTCACTACTTTCGGGTTCTTTAAAGATCCCGTGACATTTGTTTATCCTTTGGCTAGCTATCCTGGAGAAGCTCGCAACGACTTGGAACTCACCGTCCTCGCTACATACTTTGAATGCACTAGACAAGACTTATGATGATCATATCTGAGACGCGATCACCTCTCGCACAAATCTATGATACAATCATCGCATGTACGTGACTGCCGTGATTCCTCAAGTCTGAGGACTACTCTGGTACTATCGGAGCCAGGGACTCAAGTCATACCGACCAAGCCTCCATGGCTTCCATATGATGATCCCCACAAGTCAGTTCAATCAATTTGACACCTAGTCAATCGACTCATTAAGATCGCATAGACGTCCTACGTCTATCGCCAATGAAACACGACATTTATCAAATGAATGCGACTCTTAATGCAAGTCTCCATAGGACACTTCGATGCCGGCTCTCGAGGTGTTTAACATGAAATATTTCAGACCTAACCCTAAACAGTTGGTTTCATGGCCACTTTCAAATGTGCAGTCCAACTGTTGCACGGTTGTTGAAGGTGGTATATGGGTTTTGTGGTGATGTTTGAAAGAAATGCAAACATAAATGTAATGAGCACAACAATGAAATGCCAATAGCGAAGACTCATTTAATTCACTAAGTAATATTACATTAAATTGAGTTATTGTCAGAATAAATTAGAAGAATGTCAATCCAATTGACTTTCAGGTCACCTACTCTAACAAGTGGTAGCTTCCTCATGATATTGTTATGTAAAGGCCTGGACAAATTAAAATGCCATTTCGATCCAAGTCCATTATGGTCTTAATATTTAATCAGTGTCGTGCTCAATCTATCAACCAAATTACACCTCAACTTTTGTCCCCCACAATTCGTGAGACAGGGAAACAGTGAGCATGTTCCTTTGTTCACAATAATGTTGCAACTTGCCTCTAATCCAAATATGCCACGACTCGTGAGACCACACTGGGTAGTGGTAGTTTCCTTAGCACATTATTGTGGATGAAAAACTTGCACAGAACAAACCATTTTGATCCAAGTCCGTTTTGGGTCCCAATACTTTAATTTCGTCCAACCAAGTGAGAAATTAAAACCATTCAATTAATCACAAAATTATGGGCTTAAAACCAAGTATTTACAGAAAAATTCAAATTTTCTTAAATACTAAAATCATTCACCCCCACATACACATCTTCAAGTATATGTCTAGCCACACCATTATAATGTAGAGATAGTGTTATGGAATCAGTGTCAGGGTCTGTATTAAAACACAAAAAAACACAAAGAAACAAAAGCACGTGTTACTGTAGGGAACCACACCATTAAAAGCATAAAACAAAACAAAGAAAAGCACCATGCTCGATAGTCGGCCGACATTGACAAAACACCAATAATAAACAACCCGGCAAGGGTCCACATAAAAAATAATAAACAAAAATAACCCGATAAGGGTCCACATAAACAACAATTTACAAAACCCGACAAGGGTCATATTATCTCTATAGAAAACAAAAGAAAAGGTCGGAGAATACTTACGGTATTGAGGAGGAGGCATATCCATATGCTTATCCCGCTGAACGAACACCATCTTTCACTCCAGAGTGGCTTAATCTTGTTCGTCTTCACAAATGGTGGGGAGTAGATAGGTTTTCGCAGCTTGGGTTTGAAGGAGATTAGGAAAATTAGGGCTCGGGTTCGAAGGAATTAGGGGAATTAGGAAAAAGCTATGCCAGATTTTGTGTTTAAATCCAAGTCAGCAGCTGACGTGGATTTTTAATCCACATCAGTCGTTTTTTTTTTTAATTTCGGGAACTCAGTAATTGATAACAAAAAAACCCAAGACTTCAATAATTCATCTCGAAAAACGCTCTCATATATAGCCCCATTGACGCAAAATGGTGAGGTTGTGGTTCGTCCATCCTTAGATACTGTGCGTGATGGAGCTAAGCGTTGGAAAACTACTGCAGTTGGATACTTTTTGGGAAAGCGACCGTATTACCATCATCTGAAGGAATATGCGCATTCGGTCTGGCCCAATTTACGAGAGGTAACCGCGACAACTAATGGTTTTTTCTTCTTTCAATTTAAAAATGTCATTGCCATGGAAGAGGTGATAGAAGGCGGACCATGGCTATTCCAAGGGCGGCCAATAGTACTCCAGAAGTGGGAACCGGGTATGGCTATGAGGAAACAGAAGCATACACAAATACCTATATGGATTAAACTTCGGCACTTACCTATGGAATACTGGACAACGGAAAGATTGAGTACAGTTGCAAGTGGAGTGGGCAAGCCCCTATATCCAGATGCGATAACGAGGGCATGCATGAGACTGGATTTCGCTCGTGTATGCGTGATACTAGATGTTACACAGAAGTTGATAAACCATGTCATAATCATGACACCGAATGAGGATGGAGGGGAAACACCGTGTAAGATAGATGTCGAATACGAATGGCTACCTCCGAAATGTATGAGTTGTATGATGATCGGACATATGACGAAAGATTGTGCAGTGCAATGAACCCTTAAATCCACTAAACCACCGGTAGCTGTGTATGTGCCGAAAGCTATCATTCCCCAAACGCAATTGGCCAATGAAAGGAAAGCTAAAATGAGAGCTGGTACTTCAAGAAATGAGGAGAAACAAAACGATAGGCGTACGGCAGTGCCTTCTCGTGGAGGTGGATTGAAGGCAAGTCGTGAGGAGAAGGGTAAGGAGATAGTAGTATATAATACATTCGATGCTCTACACTTAATTGACGATGCAGATG
>NW_011628177.1:0-2051 GCF_000512975.1 Sesamum indicum
AAACAAAAATGAGAATACACATTTATGCAAGCACACAAAAATGTTACAAAAGACATAAATAGACCACAAAGGCAGACAATACCCGTAATGAGTATATAATGCTGCGAAACTATAGTGACATCTTCCACGTGAAATAGGGTTGTCAAGATAGAAATGAAGACTTAGAAATTGAAGGAGAATGACAAATGTAACAAGACGTAGAAGGCATTCGTTGGCGCAGAACATAAAAGCAACACCTCACTTCTTCTATTTTCAAAATGGAAGTAAAACATGTTCTACCATGATACTCCCCCCCCCACACACACATCCACACGCTCACACACACAGAAGTAGAATGGCAAACATAACAAGACGTAGAAGGCATTCGTTGGCGCAGAAGATAAAAGCAACACCTCACCTCTTTTATGTTCAAAATGGAAGTAAAACATGTTCTACCATGACACCCACACGCACGTACACACACACACACCACACCCACACACCCACACACACACACGCACACACCCCACCCAGACACACACCCCCCCACACACAAACCCACACACCCCACACACACACACCGACACACACATACACACACAAAAAAAAAGAAAAAAGACGCATAGACAAGGAAATGTAAAACCCCACCTCCCCCCCCCACACACAAACCCACACACCCCACACACACACACACACCACACGCACACACACCCACACACATACACACAAATACACACACCACACACACACACACAAAAAAAGAAAAAAGATGCATAGACAAGGAAATGTAAAAGCCGGAACAAGGGGCGGCATCATCAACAAATCTTTTTAAGTTTGTGGTCGATAAAATTGAAAAAGAAGTGCAGTAGCTGATTAGAACATATAAAAATATATTTGTTTAGCTGATTAGAACATATAAAAATATATTTGTTGTCATCGTGATCCTAATAGAGACCTGCTACACCAATTGATTAGAAGATCATAACCACCCAAGGCATTTACCAGATTTTATCAATTCACCACTCATTTTCCCTCACTATATCCCCTCTAGTAAAGTAAATCAATTCCAGACCACTCTTGTTAACGAGATATATTGAAAGGAAAAAAAAGAAGAGGGACAATGCACTCTCTCCTGTCCTGTTATTGTTCTTCATTTCAACAAATACTCTTTCATATGAGGTAAACAAAAATGAGAGACATCTTGCACGTGAAAAAGGATTGTCAAGATAGAAATGAAGACTTAGAAATTGAAGTAGAATGACAAACATAACAAGTCGTAGAAGGCATTCGTTGGCGCAGAAGATAAAAGCCACACCTCACTTCTTTTATGTTCAAAATGGAAGTAAAACATGTTCTAACATGACACCCCCACACACAAATCCACACACCCCACACACACACACCGACACACACATACACACACAAAAAAAAAAGAAAAAAGACGCATAGACAAGGAAATGTAAAAGCCGGAAAAAGTGGCGGCATCATTCAACAAAACTTTTTAAGTTTGTGGTCGATAAAATTGAAAAAGAAATGCAGTAGCTGATTATAACATATAAAAATATATTTGTTGACATCGTGATCCTAACAGAAACCTGCTACACCAATTGGTTCGAAGATAATAACCACCTAAGGCATTTATCATATTTTATTAATTCACCACTCATTTTCCCTCACTATATCCCTCTAGTGAAGTAAATCAATCCAAGACCACTCTTGCTAACGAGATATATTGAAAGGAAAAAAAAGAAGAGGGACAATATACTCTCTCCTGTCCTGTTATTGTTCTTCATTTCAATAAATACTCTTTTTAATATCAGGTAAACAAAAATGAGAATACACATTTATGCAAGCACACAAAAATGTTACAAAAGACATAAATAGACCACAAAGACAAAAAATACCCGTAATGAATATATAATGCTGCGAAACTATAGTGACATCTTGCACGTGAAAAAGGGTTGTCAAGATAGAAATGAAGACTTAGAAATTGAAGTAGAATGGCAAACATAACAAGACGTAAAAGGCATTCGTTGGCGCAGAAGATAAAAACAACACCTCACTTCTTTTAT
>NW_011628177.1:2200-3367 GCF_000512975.1 Sesamum indicum
AAAAAAAAGAAAAAAGACGCGACGCATAGAAAATGTAAAAGCCGGAACAAGGGGCGGCATCATTCAACAAAAAACTTCTTAAGTTTGTGGTCGATAAAATAAAATAAGAATTGCAGTAGCTGATTATAAAAATATATTTGTTGACATCGTGATCCTAACAGAAACCTGCTACACCAATTGGTTAGAAGATAATAACCATGCAAGGCATTTATCAGATTTTATCAATTCACCACTCATTTTTCCTCATTATATCCTCTTTAGTGAAGTAAATCAATCCAAGACCACATCTTGCTAACGAGATATATTGAAAGGAAAGCAAAGAAGAGGGACAATGCACTCTCTCCTGTCCTGTTATTGTTCTTTATTTCAATAAATACTCTTTCATATCAGGTAAACAAAAATGAGAATACACATTTATGCAAGCACACAAAAATATTACAAAAGACATAAATAGACCACAAAGATAAAAAGTACCCATAATGAATATATAATGCTGCGAAACTATAGTGACATCTTGCACGTGAAAAAGAGTTGTCAAGATAGAAATGAAGACATAGAAATTGAAGTAGAATGACAAACATAACAAGACGTAGAAGGCATTCGTTGGCGCAGAAGATAAAAACAACACCTCACTTCTTTTATATTCAAAATGGAAGTAAAACATGTTCTACCATGACACCCCCACACGCACACACACACACACCACACACACACACACACACACACACACCCACACACACACACGCACACACCCACACACACACACACACACACACACACACACACACACACACACACACACACACACACACACACACACACACACACACACACACACACACACACACACACACACACACACACACACACACACACACACACACCATCATTCAACAAAACTTCTTAAGTTTGATCGATAAAATTGAAAAAGAAATGCAGTAGCTGATTAGAACATATAAAAATATATTTATTAACATCGTGATCCTAACAGAAACCTGCTACACCAATTGGTTAGAAGATAATAACCACCCAAGGCATTTATCAGATTTTATCAATTCACCACTCATTTTCCCTCACTATATCCCCTTTAGTGAAGTAAATCAATCCAAAACCACTCTTGCTAACGAGATATATTGAAAGGAAAAAAAGAAGAGGGACAATGCACTC